>NC_056744.1:897940835-898224878 GCF_019279795.1 Protopterus annectens | reverse complement strand
GAACTCCAGGAACTTTGGGCTAGGGTATTGGGGCTTGAGTAATATTCCCAGTCTATGTTTGGGTAGCTGAAGTCACCCAATATGATGGTGTTTGGAGAGAAATTTATACTCTCCAGTGTCTTCAGGAAGGCTGTGTGGGGTTCCTGAGTTTGAGAGGGTGGCCTGTAACATGCTACAAACTGTAGAGCAGTTTTGCCTATGGTTAATTGCACCTGAATGGTCTCTGATACTTCGTGCATTGCCACCAGCCTGGAAGTGTGGGTATCCTTGATGAATATGGATACACCCCCTCCTTTTGTGGTACGGTCCAGGTTTTGGGGCCGGAACGCATGATATGAGGTAAAACCTGATAGTGCCGGGGTGCTCTCAGGGGCCTTGAACCAGGTTTCAGTCACAGCACAGACATCGATGTTCTCCATACTGAGGAGGGCTTCGAGGGCGTGCATCTTGAGATTTAGACTTCTGGCATTGAACAGCATTACCCTTAGTTTTTTTCCATTATTGTTTTCTAGGTCGGTGGGTTTAGAATTTGAGCCTTGTCTAAAAAAGGCACTATGGGGGTGGCAAGAGCCTTTGCCAATATCCGGAAACCCAGGGGTGACAGGTGCAAGCCGTCCCTTGCGAAGCAGCGTGGCTTGTCAAGCATGTCATCCCAGGCCAGGGTTGCCAGATTTCCAGCAACCCAGGTAGGGACAAAAAGAAAAAAAGAAGGTCTCTCACGACAACTGAAGACCAAAAAAAAAAAAAAAAAAAAAAAAAGGTCTTTAAAGGAACCATCTTTACATTCTTTATTAATTACCTAAATGATCTGCCTGTTTCATAATGTGTACTGATGATTTGCTACTACTATTAGACTCCAATACCACTGCTAGCAATCTCCAAACCAAACTTCATTCTCTAAAAGCTGTATCTGGACACACAATAATAAACTGGTAATAAACCTAAAAACTTAATAATGTAATGGTGTTAAATCATACTCAAAAACTTCAAAACCTTTCTCCACCAGTCTTAAAAAGCAATACAAGTAATATAATTCCACAGATTACAGAGGAAACTTATCTAGGTACCACTTTGGACCACTCCTTAACTTTCCACCAGCCCTAAGCATTCACTAGAACCCTGACAAAATTAAACTGTGCCATAAGCTCTCTCCTCCTTTATAATTCAGCATGCTCTAACATCATAAGACATGCTCTTAAGCCCAAACCTGAATACGCCTACTACTGCTAACTCTCTATTCAAGCTCAAACATCCATAAAATATAAATGATCAAAACAAAGTATAAAGATTTGTCACACTTGCAAATACCCATAAACATCATGACCTATTAAAACGAATCAAACTGCTTCAACTAAATAGCAGAGTAACACTTCTACTTAGCTTTCTACCATTTAAAATAATCAATCAGGGCTAATGCCTAAAACAAAACTACTTGTAAGAGATCAAAATGACTCCCTAAGAGACAATGACGATGAAGCAATTACTCTAATCAGGCCACATTTCAAAATGTCCATCACAGAAATGGCACATACAAAATTAGGTCTTGCTACATGGACTCACCTTCATTCAGAAGTCAGAAGCCAACACACAGTCTCTGAGGAGCAAACTGAAGAAGATCGGACATAGTTGTCTTCGCCAAGTTCGCCAACTGAAGACCAAAAAAAAAAAAAGGTTTTAATGCGAACATAGTTCCGCATTAAAGAACTGGAGCAACTAAGCTCACTCTGCCTGCAATAACACTGAGCTTCGTGTTTAATGCATTGCAGTTCATTAAACACGAGAAGCTCCGTGTTTGGGCTTTTGATTGGTATATCAGATATGGGCCAATCAAAACAAACGGAGCTTCGTGTTTTAATGCGGAACACAAGAAGCTCCGTGTTTAGCAATTTTTGATTGGCCCGTATGCCAGGTATATGGGTCAATCAAAAAAAAAAAAAAAAACAAAGTGGAGGCTGGCCGGGATTTAAACCGGCAGGGCGGGACTCGGGATCAGGCTACTGATCTCGGGACAGTCCCGCCCAAATAGGGACGTCTGGCAACCCTGTCCCAGGCAGACAGACATTGGATTCCCTTAGAATGACACCAGAAATTAAGCCAATTATTAAAACTGGTCATTTTGTCTCTGTATTGTGGCATCATTCTTGGTGAAGGTAGGATACTGCTCAGGGTCAGGGTCATACCAGCCTGGGCTACATAATCTGAGAGCTCCTCTATGTCTCTTTTCATGTAGTCCAGGGAGGTACGTCTCAGGTCATTCACACCAGCATGGACAATGACTGAGTCATACTTGTACTTGCTGTGGAGTGACCTGAGTGCTTGTGTTATGTGGCGGATTCTAGCCCGACAGGCAGCTTACTGTGACCCTCTCCTTGTTCAGTCTGGTGAGTGGGATGTCAGTGTGTCTGACTATGGAGTCACCTATGACAAGTGTGTCTGGCATTGTGTTTGGCCTTAAGGGCTGTGACTGATTTGCACACTGACTTTGTGATCTATGTGTTGCTTGTGTTATGTCATGAGGTGGCAGTTGTTTGGGTGTCTGCTTTGGAGGCCTCTGCTGTTTTGGTAGATTTTTGATCAGTGCCTCTGAGTATGTCTTTATGTGTTTATGTGTTTGATTTGTAGTTGTGATAGTTCTATGTGAGACTTGGTTTATGGTGTGTCTGATTACCTTCTCCTCCTGTCTGGTTTTGCCAGTCCTGAGTTGAGAGAGCTCAGCCTCCAGTTTGGCTATATAGTTGCATCTCTCGCATGTATTTGTGTTTTGTGGGAGGAGGAGAGGGTTGTCTGTGTACATGAGGCAATTGTAACATTGCCTCAATATTCCCAGATTCACCAAATGAGCAGGAGAGGACGCTAGCAACTGACCCTTTGACATGCTAGAAGAAATGAAAAAGTTTGCTGTGTAACTGAGTCAGAAAGGACCTATAGGGAAGTGGGTACTCAAGGGGGGTTTAAGCTAGTGAAGTACTTTGTATTGTATTGTACTTGGAACAGAAGAGAAAATAAAATTTCAATGAAAATCAGGGGAATCTCAAATGACAGCTGTCCAAGAAGAGAGAGTTGAGAAACAGAGGTTGGTATCAGAGGAAACACATTCACTTTAATGCCGCTTTATAAATCAGGACAACAGAAATTGGTGTTAATAATGGCTGACCTGAATGCACATATCAGGACAGACAAAATAGGATACAAGGACTGCCTGGGTCCACATGGGTGGTGCAGTAGGAATAAAGATAGAGAGGCCACTCTAGACTTCTGTCTGGCAAGTGGCTTCATAGTAGGGAATACATGGTTCAAAAAGTGATACTGTCACAAAATTGCATACAAGAGTGGCTATTGTGCAAATCTGGTACACTTCCTCCTAGTAAGGAAAGGACAATGGGATAGCATCAGTGACTGTAAATTCACCCCAGTGAAACAGTAAGCCCACAGTAAAAAAAAAAAACACCGATTGACACAATCAGGTGCAAGCAGTGGTCATAGAAGTCTTTCAATCTCAACACAGACCAGGCTGAAGACCTAGAAGATGACTGAAGAGAAAGTACAACAGTTCTTAGAATTGCCTAGGGCTCTACCACCATGACAAGAACAGGAAATAAGTGGAGTTAAGAGGACTGGAAGTACCTCAAAACAGCACGTGTGAGAACTTCATAACAGATATGGAGCTGAGCCAGGTATGGAATAAGGTATGCAAGGAAAGCAGGTGGGAGAATGCACAAGTCCAGGAAGTCATCACAAGAAAGAGAGTGCAGGGAGAAATGGGAGATAGAAAAGACAGACAAGACTAGGAGGGAATACTGGATGGCTAACAACAATGATCTAAGAGAAGAGTTACTTCAGAGAAGGACAGACATAGTAAGGTCAATGAAAGAAATAGACTACAGAAAGTCAACAAAACCCCAAAAGTTAAAAGCTTGATACAACAAATGAACACTAATTAGGACTGTTCAAAGAAATTCATGTAATATAACAAACATAAATAGGATATATTACTGTGCAGCTAAATTAACAACAGATAGTCTAACAGCAAAAACACAGGACAGTAAGGGAAAGGAAGGGAGGGAGAAACTAAATGTCATCATGGAAGTATCAAATACAGAAAATTATAAAGCATTAAGACAAGTGTCAATGTTAGAATGTATACAAGAGAGAACAGGGGGGGCTGTCAGGAAGCTGAATGGCAGTGCCCTGAACCTTCACGAGCGGTGATCCATCTTTATGTGGTAGTACGCATACTAGAGGTCTAGAGAGCACAGCCAATTGTCCCTCCCTAGGGAGGGATGAATGGTCTGTACTGTGACCATCTGGAATTTTTGAGGTTTGATAAATTTGTTCAGTAGGCTGAGATCCAGGATTGGTCTCCAGTCCCCTATCTTTTTTGGCACTAAAAAGAACCTTGAGTAACACCCGGATCATGTCTGGTCTGGTGAGACTGGTTGGATGACTTTTTCTTAGCAGCTTTTCTATTTCTAAGGCTGCTAATTCCCTCTGATTGGGTGGTACATCAGGGATTCGTTTGACGGGCCTGGGAGTTAAATTGAATGGTATTTGGTAGCCTCTGGATATTATTCTCTGCACCCAAACATAGGTAGTAATAAGATGCCAGGCTGGTAGAAAAAAAATTACCCCTGACTGCTTCCAGAGGAAAGCAATCGGACCACTGCTCAGCAGCACTGGTGGGGTCTGCAAGAGAAAAAAATCTCTGTTGCCCTGGTTACGCGGACCCCCTCTACCCTGAAAGGGGCATCTTCCATACGAGTTGCCCCTCTGCCCCAGGGGGATTGTTCACCACGAGTGTCACAAAAGGATCCTTGGGATTTCTTGAACCACATCTTTCCTCCCTTCTGGTTCCTGGAGTAGGACCTCTGGGGGTTGGAAAAACGTATGCGCACAGCAGACAAGGTTTCTCCATCTTTCTCACTATGCGAGGCGACAACACCTCATCAGGCAGTACCAGACATTTCAGAAATTAGGTCTCTTTGGAGGAGAGTAAAGTGTGCCAGATAGTTCAGCGACCAAATGGTGAAGGTCGCTGAAGCATAGGTCCACTTCCCTAGTCTGTCCATGGTCCGGGACTCCCTGTTTGGAGGATGGACAGCGGAACTATCTTCTGTCAGTTGCCTCTTGGTGGCCGCCGCCATGACCATAGAATTAACTGTCAACTGCTTGGACCAGTGGGGCTAGTCTTCAGGTGTAGATAAAAATTTTGTCTGGCCTCCGGGGGACAGGATCTGTGTTGTCTGGGGCCTTCCAGGCACGCTGCACAATTCATTTAACAAGGTCAACTGCTGGTCGGGTCACCCAGGAAGTAGATGGCCGGGCACAGAAGGCCTGCAGTAACACTGAGGACTTCCATTCCCCCTGCTGTTTGAGGATTTCGAGAAAATCTCCGAATGAAACTGAGGGAGAATGTGAGGACCCTTCCCCCTCATCACAATCAGCGTCTTCTGTGATACAGATTCCTCCGGGGAATAAAGGTGCTTCCTCTTGCACCATTTCATCTGGGGTGGATCTCTAGTAGGATCTCCTGAGGAGGACTCCGGAGAAGGGGTTCTCTTCAAAGGGGGTACTTGTGACTCCCATGCCCGGAGACCTAACATAGCGGGTTGGGAGAGGTGCATGCTAGGGGAGGTTTCTGATACGGATGTCATTGGTGCTGACTGTGAGCCTTCGGAAGGAAGGACCCTTTCCATCACCTGTACAGTAGACCCACTCAAGGAGAGATGGGAGCCCAGAACCGGGAGGGGCAACCTCGGAACTGGGGTCACACCCTGCTCTGAAGAGCCCACCTTCATTTGAGGGGTTACAGGAGAACTGGAAGCCATCGGAACCATGGACATAGATGGTGCCAGCGAGAAAATAGGTGCTGGACTAGGTACGGATGGTCCAAGCACTGCTCCAAGAAAACATCGGCGATGCAGCAAGGTTGGTTGGTGCCAAAAGGGGAAACACTGCTGTCGGAGCCAAGACTGTATGTACCGAAGCAGACATCGGTACAGAGATCAGGGTGGATGCTGGAGGAGGATAAACAGGGGAAGATGTGGCAAAAAGATTCCGAGCCAGGAGGGACAGAAGGTCTAGTTGGAATGGACAATCCCCTAGCTGCTGAAGCTGGTCCACAACCTGCACTAGGTCTAGTTCAGAAAAACTCCTAGTGGATCTAAAGGAGGCTGCTGAAGGGGAATCAGGTCTTTCTAGAAAGAGGCTAAACACCTCTGCCCCAAAAAAGGGGTCATAAGTTAGAGAATAATCTTGTTCTTGGCAGGTATTTGAGTTCTGGAGCCGAAGAAACTGTTGGCACCATGGCCAGGGATGGTGCCGAGGCATGTACAGTGAGTCATCGGAGCCCATGGAGCCAAAGAAACTGTCAGCACCATGGTCGGGAATGGTACCGAGGCATGTACAGTCATCAGAGCTGATGTGGGAACCAAGGATGGCACCGAAGTCAGTGGCACCATGGTTGCAACCAAAATAGGAGTAAATATCAAGGTCAGCACTGAGGGAGAGGACACAGAGCCTGGTGCCGAAGAGGTCTGTGCTGAGGATGCTGGAGAAGCACAGAACCGACTCTGTTTCATAACTGATGGAGATGCAGGAACCAAGTGACTCCGTTTTTCCTTATTTTTTTGGTCTTAAGAGAGGGTGAGACCTCCGACCCAGACAGAGCCTCCGAGAAAGGTGTCTTGAATGTTGTTGTTGTTTGTCTTTTGGCTTTTCACGGTTAGAGGTCACCACAGCGGAACTCCGGTCCGCTAATGACTGGCAGTAGACTTTCACAAACGCCAAGGTGCCAGCTCGATGTTCAACCTTTAATGAAGGAACGCCCATTTACACATGTCTTTCAAACTCCCACCCAACTGTGGGGAGGATATGTAGACTCGACACAGAAGGCACTCCCCGCACTCCAGCTGAGAATCGAACAACCTTTTAAAATAAGTTTATTCTTACGTTTTACTAGTGTCCGATTACTAAAACTAGCACAAATGTCACAGTCAGCTTTAATATGATCCATGCCCAAACAGTAGACACAACGGTCATGTGTATCTAAGTTAGGCATCTTAGGTTCACACTTGTCACACTGTTTAAATCCCAACTTAGCTTTGTCTGACATGGTAATGTAACAATGCTATCCTACAGAAAAAATAAGAAGGAAAATATCAGTGATGATATTTTAAAGAAAACCACTAGTAAAAAGGGAATACCTGTCAAAAACTGGAAAGGACAGTCCCAAAAAAGGTAAATAATTAAATTACCAAGGAAACACACTAGGGGTCATTTCCATAACTCCTTCATTTGTCCTCAGAGGAGTGGTTTAGGGCAGTGACTTGTGGTTTGTTGGCCAATTTGGGTCATTTCCTGTCTTTTCCAGCCCCCTGCTATAAAGCACGCTTTAGCGCGATTTAGCCCGATTTAGCGCGGAGTTGCTACTGTTGCACACTAGGGCAGCGCCGGTTAAGCAGGTTTAAACTATTCGGGCTACCTAAAGTCCACTCTTCAAATTTTCCCTTAAAACTACCTTCCTCGAACTATACTACTGATCTAATCAGCATATCCTATAATTAAAAGATCATCTCTACTTGACTCCAAGTAGACTATTCTCTATCTGTTAAACGTAGCACTTGCTCCTACAGTACTTATTACCTTGATACGGCACTCTTGTCATAGATAGTACCCCAAAAAGGCAACCCCATTTCTCGGTCACCCACGTCCCCGGAATCTTTTTAAAGTTTTTTGACTATTCCTTCTAGCATGTCGAGGGATCAGTTGCTAGTGTCCTCTCCTGCTCAGCTGGTGAACCTGGGAATATTGAGGCAATGTTACAATTGCCTCATGTACACAGAACAACCCTCTCCTCCTCCCACAAAACACAAATACATGCGAGAGATGCAACTATACGGCCAAACTGGAGGCTGAGCTCTCTCAACATAGGACTGGCAAGACCAGTCAGGAGGAGAAGGTTACCACACACTATAGACCCAGTCTCACATATTACCATTACAACCTCAAATCATACACATAAACACACAATGACATACCGGAGGCTCTGATCAAAAATCTACCAAAACAGCAGAGGCCACCAAAGCAGACACCCAAACAACCACCACCTCAGAACACAACACCTGCAACACATAGACCTCACAGTCAGAGTGTCAAACAGTCACAGCCCTTAAGGCCAAACACAATGCCAGACACACTAGTCATTGGTGACTCCATAGTCAGACACACTGACGTCCGCTCGCCACCAGACTGAGTAAGGAGAAGGTCACAGTAAGCTGCCTGTCGGGCGCTAGAATCCGCCACATAACGCAAGCACTCAGGTCTCTCAACAGCAGGTACAAATATGATTCAGTCATTGTCCACGCTGGTGTAAACGACCTGAGACGTACCTCCTTGGACTACATGAAAAGAGACATTGAGGAGCTCTCTGATTATGTAGCCCAGACAGGTATGACCCTGACCTTGAGCAGTATCCTACCTTCACCAAGAATGATGCCACAATACAGAGATAAGATGATCAGCTTTAACAATTGGCTTAAACACTGGTGTCATTCAAAGGGGATCCAGTGTCTGTCTGCCTGGGATGACATGCTGGACAAGCCACGCTGCTTCACAAGGGACGGCTTGCACCTGTCACCCCTGGGATTCCGGATATTGGCAAAGGCTCTTGCCACGCCCATAGTGCCTTTTTAGGCAAGGCTCAAATTCTAAACCTACCACCCTAGAACACAAAAAGGAAAAACTAAGGGTAATGCTGCTCAATGCCAGAAGTCTAAATCTCAAAATGCACGCACTCGAGGCCCTTCTCAGTATGGAGAACATTGATGTCTGTGCTGTGACAGAAACCTGGTTCAAGGCTCCTGAGAGCACCCCAGCACTATCAGGTTTTACCTCATATCATGCGTTCCGCCCCAAAATCTGGACAATACTAAGAAAGGAGGGGGGTATCCATATTCATCAAGGACACCCACACCTCAAGACTGGTGGCAACGCGATGCATCGGAGACCATCCAGGTGCAATTAACCATAGGCAAGACTGCTCTGCAAATTGTAGCATGTTACAGGCCACCCTCACAAACTCAGGAACCTCACATGGCCTTCCTGAAAACACTAGAGGATAAATATATCACCAAACACCATCATACTAGGTGACTTCAATTACCCTAATATAGACTGGGAACACTACTCAAGCCCAAACACCCTAGCCCAAAAGTTCCTGGAATTCATAAACTCAAATGCCATGGAACAACTAGTCACCATCCCACAAGAGGAGATAACATACTTGATCTCATCATCACGAACATGGGAGCACAATGTTCAACACCGGAGGTGTACCCCTCACTGGTGAGATCAGACCACAAACTAATCTCGCTGGAGGTCCTCATCCCACCCCCACCTGAAATAAAAAGACCACAGTAAAGAACTTCTCAAAAGCCGACTTCACACTTCTAAAGACTAGTGTGGTCTCCTTTAAGGCCCCGAGCCGTGGAAAACAGTACTCAAGCCGCTGAATCACTTACAAATGCCTTCTACCAGCACCTGCAGGACTGCATGGATAAGGCAATCCCAAGCAAAACAAAGACTCGTTGTACCAAAGGCAAGCGGCCAGTCTGGTGGACCCCAGCCATAAACAAACTCTACAACAAAAGGAGGAAGCTACTACAAGATAGAGCAAAATCCTTAAAAGGTAAGACACCCTTGATCACTATAAGTAAAAACTAAGAGCTCTCATAAAATCATCCAAAGCAAATTTCGAGAGAAAAATAGCTAAAGACTCAAAAGACAATCATAAGGCCTTCTTTAGCTATGTTAGAAACCTGGGAGGAAACTCCCAGATATGCTCAGAGCTAGTTCAAAATGATGTGAAGATTACTGATCCTACAGACATTGCCAACATACTGGCTGACAGGTTCAGTGCAAACTTCTCCCCTCCCCAAAGGAGAGAGATCTATACCAAAGCGATTGCAGCCCCCAAACATCTCCAGCCCAAGTGAGAACTGCTCTCTCCAAAGCAAAAACACAGCATCCATGGGACCTGATGGTGTCCCCGGCTGTGTGCTCCATGAACTCAATGAGGAATTAAACCCACAGCTAGGACAGCTGTTTAATCAAAGTCTTACCTCTGGATACGCATTACCCAGGAGTGGCGCACTGCAACTGTGGTACCACTTCACAAAGGCGGTGCCTCCACCGACCCTGGAAATTACCGCCCATTAGCTTGACAAGCCTTATCTGCAAAGCCATGGAGAGGATCATAATGGACCTCATAAATAAAGACATAGGAATTTGCAGACTTTGGATCCAACCCAGTTTGGCTTTGTCAAAGGCAGATCATGCCTTTTAAACTTGGTTGACTTTTGAAACAGTCACCAAAGCCATTGATGAGGGAAAGGCAGTCCATACAGCCTACCTCGATCTGGCTAAGGCCTTCGATACAATACCCCATTCGGGTATCATTGAAAAACTCATCAGCTTAAATGTCAACCCATACATCACAAGATGGGTTGCAAACTGGCTGAGTGACAGAACCCACAGGGTCAGAGCTGCTGGCGCCATGTCAGACTCAAAGCCTGTCACAAGTGGTGTCCCACAGGGCTCAGTCCTGGGCCCACTCTTGTTTGGCATCTACTTTTCCGAAGTACAAGCAAACACAGGAGGGTTATGGCTGACAAAGTTTGCAGATGACTGCAAACTGGCCATAGTAGAAAACACATCTGACACAGATATCCTTCAGAAGGGTCTCACAGAAGCGGATAACGGGTGCCAGAGCGACGGTCTAAAGTTAAATGCCAAAAAATGCATAGTCATACCCTTCGGGAAAAACAAGGTTACCCCTAGCTACCAAATAGGTGGCAATCCACTGAGCACAGAAGAAGTTATCAGGGACCTGGGGACCCAGGTTGATAGTAGTCTGTCATTCGACACCCATGTAGCTAAAGTAGTTAGGAAGACCTTCTACATTGCCCATCTTATCATGAAGGGATTCTCATCTAGATCAAGGGAGGTCATAGTCTCCCTTTACTCATCACTCATCAGACCAATGATTCAGTACAATGCCCCATTCGGAATGTATCTGACCCGACACTTGCAGCAGCTGGAGAGGCCACAAAATTTCCTCACCAAAAGGATAAAGGGTCTCAAAAATCTGTCCTATGCTGCCCGACTGAAAGAACTCCAGCTCTATTCAGTCGCACGCTTGCCCAGAGGTAACCCTTGCCTAACATCCAAGGCCAGGTCAAACCCAGATTTGATGAATATGCTTCACCTCAAAAATCTAGATCCATCAGAGCCACAAGGGCGGAGACTTAAACCTTGACACGGCTATTAATAGGACGTGCTGGAGGGATAGATTCATCACCCAAAGACTCCCTATGCTGTGGAACAAAATCCCGGTACATGTGAGGCAGAGCACCTCGCTGGCCTTGTTCAAGAGAAATCTTGACCAATGGATGGGAGATCGCAGATATACCCCAGGGATTACCTCAGTGTCACTGCTCGACAGAGGCACAGCAAAATAATGGGTATAGTTCCCCATACTAAAGGGGTGGCGTAAGCTACAAAACGATGGGCTAGGCTTGTAAATGCCCTCGGGCAGATAGCCTAGTATGAACCTATGAACCTATGAACCTATAAAAGGGTAGAAGATAGGCTTGTTTTGTAGGCGACAGTGAGAAAAGGCTAACTTGATTAAAAATGTAGTAATTTTGAAGAAAAACTGTCATAAAATTAACAACTGTTTACTTAGCTTGAGACAGATGGCCAACACATCTGACTAGGAGCGCAGCAATTGAGATCTGGAGTAACTAGGAGAGGAGCATTGTGGGTAGGTTCTTAGCAGAGTAACTAGGAGAGGAGCATTGTGGGTAGGTTCCTAACAGTGAGTTCTTGGCTTGCGCGAGCTGGGAAATGGCCATATCAGTTCAGAGGATGGAACAGAGGTCCTATCTTTAATGAATAAACAAAGATTTACAACATCAGATAAAGTGTTTTGGTACCAATCTTTAAGAATAAGGGTGATGTGCAGAGCTGTAGTAACTACAGATAGATAAAACTGATCAGTCACAGCATGAAGTTATGGAAAAGAGTAGTGGAAGCTAGGTTAAGAAGGGAAGTGATGATTAGTGATCAGCAGTATGGTTTCATGCCAAGAAAGTGCACTACAGATGTGACGTTTGCTCCGAGAGTGTTGATGGAGAAGTACAACGAAAGTCAGAAGAAGATGCATTATCTCTTTGTGGACTTAGAGAAAGCATATGATAGGGTGCCTAGAGAGGAGTGGTGGTATTCTATGAGAAAGTCTGGAGTGGCAAAGAAGTATGCAAGAGTGGTACAGGATATGTACGAGGGCAGTGTGACAGTGGTGAGGTCTGCGGTGGGAGTGACTTGATGCATTTAAGGTGGAGGTGGGATTACATCAAGGAGCAGCTCTGAGCCCTTTCTTACTTGCAATGATGATGGACAGGTTGACAGACAAGATCAGATAGGAAGCCCCGTGGACTATGATGTTTGCAGATGACATTGTGATCTATAATAGGAGTAGGGACCAGGTTGAGGAGACCCTGGAGAGGTGGAGATATGCTCTAGAGAGGACAGGAATGAAGAAGGTCAGCAGGACTAAAACAGAATATATATGTGTATGAATGAGAGGGAGAATAGAAGAATGGAAAGGATGCAGGGAGGAGAGCTGGAGAAGGTGGATGAGTTTAAATACTTGGGATCAACAAGAGTAATGGTGAGTGTGGAAGACAGGTGAAGAAGAGAGTACCGGCAGGGTGGAGTGGGTGGCAAGTGTGTCAGGAGTGATTTGTGACAGACGGGTATCGGTCAGAGTGAAAGGGAAGGTCTACAAGAGGGTAGTGAGACCAGCTATGTTATATGGTTTGGAGACGGGAGCACTGACAAAAAGTCAGGAGTCAGAGCTGGACGTGGCAGAGTTAAAGATGTTAAGATTTACACTGGTTGTGACAAGGATAGACAGGATTAGGAATGAGTATATTAGAGGGACAGCTCAGGGTGGACAGTTCGGAGACAAAGCCAGAGAGGCAGGATTGCGTTGGTTTGGACATGTGCCAAGGAGGGATGCTGGGTTTAATGGGAAAAGAATGGTAAAGGATGGAGCTGTCAGGTAAGAGGAAGGCCTAAGATAAGGTTTATGGATGTGGTGAGAGAGGACGTGCAGGTGGTTGATGTGACAGAGCAGGATGCAGAAGACAGGAAGAAATGGAAACAGATGATCTGCTGTGGCAAACTCTAACGATAACAGCTGAAAGAAAAAGAAGAAGAAAGTTTGTGGGATATTTTTAAAATGACAGTACTAATGCCCAAACTGTCTTTGTATGTTATTACTCGTTTTATGTATATTTCACTATAAAACATTACTTCCAATATTTGCTGAACTACACAGATACGTTCAATTTCTATACACTAACAATATTTTGAATATCATCCCGAAATCCAGCAGCTCCAAACTGGGACTTCCTAATCTATTTGCACACTTCCACCTACTGTTTGCACTAAAGTTTCTCCAACTGATATCTCTCAGTCAGAACAGGTAAACTGATGATTATGGAGGGGATCCAGAGCATGGGTGATTGCAGACAGCTATGGTGGAAAAAACATTAGCTAAAAACAAAATAGAATGTTTATTAGTTAAAAAAAATTATCCCTCATACGTTCATTCTCCACTTACTTGCTTAATCCATTTCAGGGACACAGGTGGGCCTGGGCCTATTGCAGGCTTCTATGTGGGCTAGAGAGAGAAACACACACACCACACCCTACAGGCATTCTGAAGGATTAATAACTCACTAATGCATGCCTTTTGAGTGTGGACGGAAACCGGAGTACCTGGTAAAAACCCGCAGACAATGCAAGAACATGCATACTCCATACAAAAGGTACAAAAACTAAGCCAAGACCCTAGGTGGAGAGCCAACATTAAGAAGCGATGCTTCTCCGTGCCACTGTGCCACCTTATATTAACAGTACAATTAAAAATCAGTAACAGCTGTTAAATACAGCACCATCTACAATTTCACAAAAAAGGTATTTGTTTCTTAAATTCACCACAACTTTAATAAAGGACAAACTGAACCAATTAAACTGCTGAAATGAGTCCTTCAGCATCACATAGTAAGATCAGGATTACAGTTTTACTGCCATCCGGGGGGGGGGGGGGGATAACCTAAGAATTGGCCAGTCCAGATTCCAAAATCCAGCTATCAAGCAGATAATATCCACATCTATCCGGATAAACAAGTTAACCATTTATGCAGCTCCAGGTCTGTGTTGGATCACCAGGTTAACCATTTCCGCAACAAAAGTCACATTAAAATGTGAACCTCTGAAAGTGAAATGCACCAATTCTTCGTCTCCCAAAATATACACTACAATAAAGCCATAAACTGTTCCACAAACTGGAAAAAAACATGATAAAAATTAACTATCTACTGATAGAGAAAAAAATATGCTTATTTAGTTTGCAACTACTGTATAAATACCTGCTTGACAAAACAGACAACCTTTCTGCAAGATGATATCTAACTCTGTATCAGAAACACTCTTGAAAACATTCTTTTAAGCAGTGTAACTTGTTATGTTCCATTGTATTCCCTTTATGACCCACAAAATGTAAAATACAAAAGACTACTTTGCCTGAGAAGGAAACATAATAAACATTTGCATTCAAAAGCATGCCAGTCATATTTATGGAATCTTAAAGCATATCATTTTCCAGTCAGAAAATAACTTTTTAAAGGGACACTATCTCGTTACTAAAATCACAGTCCTGTCTCGGACCGAAGCTGTAAACACTACCACCCACTTAGCTAATCACCTCCCTTTTTGTGACATCATTAATGAGGTTCTAACAGTCCCAACCATTTTGTTAACATCTTCCCGCTCCCATTCCAGTTTTGTTTTCCCTCTGTAAACTGAAAGACTGTCACTCTAGTTCCTATCTAGGGACAGATTTTAAATATTGCTCTTGTAAGTTTAAAGGCATTACAATAACAAGATTTGTCTTTCCATGCATTTTTTGTGAAAGATATGAAATCTGAAACGGAAATGTATGTCATCATGTAGTGGCTTCAGTCCTCGGTGATTTGCCATATAAAACACATTTTTTCTGAGGAGCAGACCAAAAATATGAGGCAGAAATCTGGACATTTTATAGTTCTGCTTAGCCTCAGATGTGAAGAGCCTGTCCTGATTGTTTTTTAATGTAATACCGGCTTTTATAAGCCGGTATTGCATTTGCAGTCAAAACACAGCACCATAGCGCTCTCTGTGTGGCTTAACTGTAGCGTGCGCTCCATGCAGGCAGGTACAAATTGTAGCAACTGTTTCTACATATGTAGCAAACAGATTGCTACAGTGTAAACCCGGCAGTACTTTTTTTTTTCTAAAACATGAGCGCAGAAGCGCTCCGTGCAGGCAGGTACAAACTGTAGCAACTGTTTCTTCATATGTAGCAAACAGATTGCTACAGTGTAAACCCGGCAGTACTTTTTTTTTTTTTTTACTATAACATGAGCGCAGAAGCGCTCCGTGCAGGCAGGTACAAACTGTAGCAACTGTTTCTTCATATGTAGCAAACAGATTGCTACAGTGTAAACCCGGCAGTACTTTTTTTTTTTTTTACTATAACATGAGCGCAGAAGCGCTCCATGCAGGCAGGTACAAACTGTAGCAACTGTTTCTTCATATGTAGCAAACAGATTGCTACAGTGTAAACCCGGCAGTACTTTTTTTTTCTAAAACATGAGCGCAGAAGTGTTCTTTCTACATTTGCCTGTTTTACTTGATCGAGGAACGCAGTGGGCTTTCTGGATTTGTTGTCACTTAGACAAGCACAGGCAGATGTGCGTCCAGGTTTTGGTAGTTTTTCTTTGCATTTGTGTTTTAGGAGCGGTGTAGTTGTTTTCATTAATCAGTCGATTTCCGTGGGGACTCAGGAACTGAAAGGTGTAACACATTAGATAGAAGACAGATGAATTGATATAAGTACATCAGACGGTGGGCAAGTAACTAGATGCTATAGGTTGTCCATCCGATTTTGGTTGTGGCTTTTTTAGCGGTAACAACGACAGGTTGAACATCTATTTTTCTTTCTTTTTTGTGATGTGTCATTGTTGCCTCTTTTGTGCATGTAGTTAGTTATTAATGAAGTTGCTTTTACATTTGTGTTGAACTGCAGTTCTGTATAGCAAGTCTTCTTTTCCTGGTGTTACTGTTTGACAGACTGTCCGACAAGCTGTCATTGATAATGTTTTCCAGTAGATGAATTTTAGAAAAGTAGTGGCAAAAGATGCACAACAGGAGCCTATACCTCTCAACTGTCCCTGATTTTGACTCAAATTTTAGGTCTGGCCATGTTAATATCTCTTAAAATGATGAATGCTGGAGAAAAGATAGGGAATTGCACTTAATACATAATGATAGTAATTATAGATTTCTTGTAGTTCAGAAAATGTGTATTAATTCAAAGTGTACCTGATTATTTCTGGATTTGTCCCTGATTTGGTTGAGAGCTATGGAGGAGCCACAATTAAAATAGATGTACATACATTACAGTATCAAATGCTGCGTAGTACTATTTCTATCAAATATCTCGTATTATTTCTACTTCATAAAACTTTGGATTTTTCTGGTAAATTACAGTTAGTAGTAGCAGACATATATAAGAGTTCCATACTTCTTGTTCAGAAACTGTGCACTCACTTGATGTAAAAATCTATTGCTCTGTTACTTTTTTTAAGTGTACTAGAGTAATATGTAAATTGCCCCTGGTTTGGAGCCTATTGTCTCCCTATTATTTTTGGTTTTGACCAGAATTATTGAGCAAAGAAGTTGAGGTATGAAAAATACCACTGTTTTAGTTCTGTATTATTGAAATTAATTTATTTGTCTGTTATAATTTTCAAGTGGCAATACAAAGGAGGTGTGTCATTGATTGTGTGTAGCTTGAGTTCTTTTTATATGTGACCAAAATTGTAACTTTTTTTCACTGTAGTGTAAGGTTCTTGTCACTGCAGTGTTTTCACTCACTTTAAACTTTTCTTTCATTGTTATTCTTTTATTTGCCGTCCACAAAATGGTGGATGGGCTTTTTATGGTTTTTAAAATATGTATATATTCTTCTATATTTATAGTTTGTGAATTCTTTATTTTCATTTAGGGTCATTGCATTTACAAATCATATCTGCTTTGTGAAATTGTCATAGTTGATGTCATCTTTAATAAGATTTAATATGTTTTATGCTATACTGTTTGCTGAGGGCATTATCCATGACCCTACTGACAGAATTGACCACTGGTTATATGTACTATCCCCATTTTAATAATGTGCTGTAACTTTGTTGTATGTAGTAGTTTGTACACTGTGATGGGGTTTATACAAATGTTTGTCTCAAGGTAAGCTTATGTGCATTGAAACAGGTGTGGATGAGAGTTTTTATTTGTTTTAATGTTAAGTTAAAAAGATATTTTCTGACTGGAAAATGATATGCTTTAAGATTCCATAAATATGACTGGCATGCTTTTGAATGCAAATGTTTATTATGTTTCCTTCTCAGGCAAAGTAGTCTTTTGTATTTTACATGTTGTGGGTCATAAAGGGAATACAATGGAACATAACAAGTTACACTGCTTAAAAGAATGTTTTCAAGAGTGTTTCTGATACAGAGTTAGATATCATCTTGCAGAAAGGTTGTCTTTTTTGTCAAGCAGGTATTTTATATAGTAGTTGCAAACTAAATAAGCATATTTTTTTCTCTATCAGTAGATAGTTAATTTTTATCATGTTTTTTCCAGTTTGTGGAACAGTTTATGGCTTTATTGTAGTGTATATTTTGGGAGACGAAGAATTGGTGCATTTCACTTTCAGAGGTTCACATTTTAATGTGACTTTTGTTGCGGAAATGGTTAACCTGGTGATCCAACACAGACCTGGAGCTGCATAAATGGTTAACTTGTTTATCAGGATAGACGTGGATATTATCTGCTTGATAGCTGGATGTTGGAATCTGGACTGGCCAATTCTTAGGTTACCCCCCCCCCCCGGATGGCAGTAGAACTGTAATCCTGATCTTACTATGTGGTGCTGAAGGACTCATTTCAGCAGTTTAATTGGTTCAGTTTATCCTTTATTAAAGTTGTGGTGAATTTAAGAAACAAATACCTTTTTTGTGAAATTGTAGATAGTGGTGTATTTAACAGCTGTTACTGATTTTTAATTGTACTGTTAATATAAGGCGGCACAGTGGCACGGAGAAGCATCGCTTCTTAATGTTGGTTCTCCACCTAGGGTCTTGGCTTGGTTTTTGTACCTTTTGTATGGAGTATGCATGTTCTTGCATTGTCTGCGGGTTTTTACCAGGTACTCTGGTTTCCGTCCACACTCAAAAGGCATGCATTAGGGAGTCCCGGACCATGGACAGACTAGGGAAGCGGACCTATGCTTCAGCGACCTTCACCATTTGGTCGCTGAACTATCTGGCACACTTTACTCTCCTCCAAAGAGACCTAATTTCTGAAATGTCTGGTACTGCCTGATGAGGTGTTGTCGCCTCGCATAGTGAGAAAGATGGAGAAACCTTGCCTGCTGTGGGCATACGTTTTTCCAACCCCCAGAGGTCCTACTCCAGGAACCAGAAGGGAGGAAAGATGTGGTTCAAGAAATCCCAAGGATCCTTTTGTGACACTCGTGGTGAACAATCCCCCTGGGGCAGAGGGGCAACTCGTATGGAAGATGCCCCTTTCAGGGTAGAGGGGGTCCACGTAACCAGGGCAACAGAAATTTTTTTCTCTTGCAGACCCCACCGGTGCTGCTGAGCAGTGGTCCGATTGCTTTCCTCTGGAAGCAGTCAGGGGTAATTTTTTTTCTACCAGCCTGGCATCTTATTACTACCTATGTTTGGGTGCAGAGAATAATATCCAGAGGCTACCAAATACCATTCAATTTAACTCCCAGGCCCGTCAAACGAATCCCTGATGTACCACCCAATCAGAGGGAATTAGCAGCCTTAGAAATAGAAAAGCTGCTAAGAAAAAGTCATCCAACCAGTCTCACCAGACCAGACATGATCCGGGTGTTACTCAAGGTTCTTTTTAGTGCCAAAAAAGATAGGGGACTGGAGACCAATCCTGGATCTCAGCCTACTGAACAAATTTATCAAACCTCAAAAATTCCAGATGGTCACAGTACAGACCATTCATCCCTCCCTAGGGAGGGACAATTGGCTGTGCTCTGTAGACCTCTAGTATGCGTACTACCACATAAAGATGGATCACCGCTCGTGGAGGTTCAGGGCACTGCCATTCAGCTTCCTGACAGCCCCCCCTGTTCTCTCTTGTATACTTTCTAACATTGACACTTGTCTTAATGCTTTATAATTTTCTGTATTTGATACTTCCATGATGACATTTAATTTCTCCCTCCCTTCCTTTCCCTTACTGTCCTGTGTTTTTGCTGTTAGACTATCTGTTGTTAATTTAGCTGCACAGTAATATATCCTATTTACGTTTGTTATATTACATGAATTTCTTTGAACAGTCCTAATTAGTGTTCATTTGTTGTATCAAGCTTTTAACTTTTGGGGTTTTGTTGACTTTCTGTAGTCTATTTCTTTCATTGACCTTACTATGTCTGTCCTTCTCTGAAGTAACTCTTCTCTTAGATCATTGTTGTTAGCCATCCAGTCTTCCCTCCTAGTCTTGTCTGTCTTTTCTATCTCCCATTTCTCCCTGCACTCTCTTTCTTGTGATGACTTCCTGGACTTGTGCATTCTCCCACCTGCTTTCCTTGTATACCTTATTCCATACCTGGCTCAGCTCCATATCTGTTATGAAGTTCTCACACGTGCTGTTTTGAGGTACTTCCAGTCCTCTTAACTCCACTTATTTCCTGTTCTTGTCATGGTGGTAGAGCCCTAGGCAATTCTTAGAACTGTTGTACTTTCTCTTCAGTCATCTTCTAGGTCTTCAGCCTGGTCTGTGTTGACATTGAAAGACTTCTATGACCACTGCTTGCACCTGATTGTGTCAATCGGTGTTTTTTTTTTCTGTGGGCTTACGGTTTCACTGGGGTGAATTTACAGTCACTGATGCTACCCCATTGTCCTTTCCTTTCTAGGAGGAAGTGTACCAGATTTGCACAATAGCCACTCTTGTATGCAATTTTGTGACAGTATCACTTTTTGAACCATGTATTCCCTACTATGAAGCCACTTGCCAGACAGAAGTCTAGAGTGGCCTCTCTATCTTTATTCCTGCTGCACCACCCATGTGGACCCAGGCAGTCCTTGTATCCTATTTTGTCTGTCCTGATATGTGCATTCAGGTCAGCCATTATTAACACCAATTTCTGTTGTCCTGATTTATAAAGTGGCATTAAAGTGAATGTGTTTCCTCTGATACCAACCTCTGTTTCTCAACTCTCTCTTCTTGGACAGCTGTCATTTGAGGTTCCCCTGATTTTCATTGAAATTTTATTTTCTCTTCTGTTCCAAGTACAATACAATACAAAGTACTTCACTAGCTTAAACCCCCCTTGAGTACCCACTTCCCTATAGGTCCTTTCTGACTCAGTTACACAGCAAACTTTTTCATTTCTTCTAGCATGTCAAAGGGTCAGTTGCTAGCGTCCTCTCCTGCTCAGTTGGTGAATCTGGGAATATTGAGGCAATGTTACAATTGCCTCATGTACACAGACAACCCTCTCCTCCTCCCACAAAACACAAATACATGCGAGAGATGCAACTATATAGCCAAACTGGAGGCTGAGCTCTCTCAACTCAGGGCTGGCAAAACCAGACAGGAGGAGAAGGTAACCACACACACACCATAAACCAAGTCTCACATAGAACTATCACAACTACAAATCAAACACATAAACACATAAAGACATACTCGGAGGCACGGATCAAAAATCTACCAAAACAGCAGAGGCCTCCAAAGCAGACACCCAAACAACTGCCACCTCATGACATAACACAAGCAACACATAGATCACAAAGTCAGTGTGCAAATCAGTCACAGCCCTTAAGGCCAAACACAATGCCAGACACACTTGTCATAGGTGACTCCATAGTCAGACACACTGACATCCCACTCACCAGACTGAACAAGGAGAGGGTCACAGTAAGCTGCCTGTCGGGCGCTAGAATCCGCCACATAACACAAGCACTCAGGTCACTCCACAGCAAGTACAAGTATGACTCAGTCATTGTCCATGCTGGTGTGAATGACCTGAGACGTACCTCCCTGGACTACATGAAAAGAGACATAGAGGAGCTCTCAGATTATGTAGCCCAGGCTGGTATGACCCTGACCCTGAGCAGTATCCTACCTTCACCAAGAATGATGCCACAATACAGAGACAAAATGATCAGGTTTAATAATTGGCTTAATTTCTGGTGTCATTCTAAGGGAATCCAATGTCTGTCTGCCTGGGATGACATGCTTGACAAGCCACGCTGCTTTGCAAGGGACGGCTTGCACCTGTCACCCCTGGGTTTCCGGATATTGGCAAAGGCTCTTGCCACCCCCATAGTGCCTTTTTTAGACAAGGCTCAAATTCTAAACCCACCGACCTAGAAAACAATAATGGAAAAAAACTAAGGGTAATGCTGCTCAATGCCAGAAGTCTAAATCTCAAGATGCACGCCCTCGAAGCCCTCCTCAGTATGGAGAACATCGATGTCTGTGCTGTGACTGAAACCTGGTTCAAGGCCCCTGAGAGCACCCCAGCACTATCAGGTTTTACCTCATATCATGTGTTCCGGCCCCAAAACCTGGACCGTACCACAAAAGGAGGGGGTGTATCCATATTCATCAAGGATACCCACACCTCCAGGCTGGTGGCAATGCACGAAGCATCAGAGACCATTCAGGTGCAATTAACCATAGGCAAAACTGCTCTACAGTTTGTAGCATGTTACAGGCCACCCTCTCAAACTCAGGAACCCCACACAGCCTTCCTGAAGACACTGGAGAGTATAAATGTCTCTCCAAACACCATTATATTGGGTGACTTCAACTACCCAAACATAGACTGGGAACATTACTCAAGCCCCAATACCCTAGCCCAAAGTTCCTGGAGTTCATAAACTCAAATGCTATGGAACAACTTGTCACCATTCCCACAAGAGGTGAAAATATACTAGACCTGATCATCACAAACATGGGGACAAAATGCTCCACACCGGAAGTATATCCCTCATTGGTGAGATCAGACCATAAACTAATCTCACTGGAGATCCACATCCCGCCCCCATCCCCAACAAAAAAGACCACAGTGAAGAAGTTCTCAAAAGCCAACTTCACACTTCTTAAGACTGGTGTGGTATCCTTCAAGGACCCCGAGCCAGTGGAAACCACAACCCACGCTGCTGAATCCCTTACAAATGCTTTCTACGAGCACCTCCAGGATTGCATGGATCAAGCAATCCCAAAAAAAATCAAGACCCTTTCCACCAAAGGCAAGTGCCCGATCTGGTGGACCCCAGCCATAAACAAACTTTACAACAAGAGGAGAAAGCTACTACAAGATAGAGCAAAATCCCTAAAAGGGAAGACATCTCTGATCAATACTAGTAAAAAACTACGATCACTCATAAAATCATCCAAGGCCAACTTTGAGAGAAAAATCACCAAGGACTCAAAAGACAATCATAAGGCCTTCTTTAGCTATGTTAGAAACCTGGGTGGAAACTCCCAGATATGCTCAGAATTAGTCCAAAATGATACAAAAATCACTGAACCCACAGACATTGCAAACATACTGGCAGACAGGTTCAGTGCAAATTTCTCCCCTCCCTCCCCAAAAGGAGAAATATCTATCCCAGCAGAGTGTAGCCTCCCAATCATCTCAAATGCCCAGGTAAGAGCTGCTCTCTCTAAAGCTAAAAACACAGCATCAATGGGACCGGATGGTGTCCCCGGCTGTGTGCTACACAAACTCAATGAGGAACTAAACCCACACATAAGGCTGCTGTTTAATCTTAGCCTTACCACATGATATGTACCCAAAGAGTGGTGTACGGCAACTGTGGTCCCACTCCACAAAGGTGGTGCTTCTACGGACCCTGGTAATTACCGCCCCATAAGCTTAACAAGCCTGGTCTGCAAAGCTATGGAGAGGATAATAATGGAACTCATAAATAAAGACATAGGGGACCTACAGACATTGGATCCTACCCGATTCGGCTTTGTCAAGGGCAGATCATGCCTCTTGAACTTGGTTGACTTTTTTGAAACAGTCACCAAGGCCATTGATGAGGGTAAGGCAGTTCACACAGCCTACCTTGACCTTGCAAAAGCTTTCGACACAATACCCCACTCGTATCATAGAAAAGCTCACCAGCTTAAATGTAAACCCATATGTCACAAGATGGGTTGCAAACTGGCTCAAGGACAGAACCCACAGGGTTAGAGTTGCTGGTGCCATGTCAGACTCCAAGCCGGTCACAAGCGGTGTCCCACAGGGCTCAGTCCTGGGCCCCCTCTTGTTCGGCATCTACTTTTCAGAAGTGCAGGCAAACATAGGAGGATTGTGGCTGACAAAGTTTGCAGATGACTGCAAACTGGGCGCCATAGTTGAAAATCCATCAGACACAGATATCCTTTAGAGAGGTCTCATAGAAATGGATAACTGGTGCCAGAGCCATGGCCTTAAGCTAAACGCCAAAAAATGTATAGTCATACCCTTTGGTAAAAACAAGGTAACCCCAAGTTACCACATAGGTGGCAATCCATTAAGCACAGAAGAGGTTATCAGGGACCTGGGGACCCAAGTTGACAGTAACCTTTCTTTTGACACTCACATTGCCAAAGTGGTTAGGAGCACCATCTACATTGCCCACATGATTATGAAGGGATTCACATCCAGATCAAGGGAGGTCATTTTCCCCTTTTCTCTTCACTTATCAGACCAATGATTGAGTACAATGTCCCATTCGGAATGTATCTTACCCGACACCTGCAGCAATTGGAAAGACCCCAAAAGTTCCTCACCAAAAGGATAAAGGAGCTCAAAAATATGTCATATGCTGCCCGACTGAAGAAACTCCAGCTCTATTCAGTCGCATACCATCTGCTCAGAGGTGACCTGTGCCTGACATACAAGGCCATGTCCAACCCGGAATTAATGGACATGCTCCACCTCAAAAAATCCAAATCCACCAGAGCCACAAGAGCAAGAGACTTAAACCTCAACATGGATATAAATAGGATGTGCTGGAGGGACAGATTCATCACCCAGAGACTCCCTATGCTGTGGAACAGAATCCCGGTCCATGTGAGACAGAGCACCTCGCTGGCTCTGTTCAAGAGGAATCTTGACCAGTGGATGGGAGATCGTAGCTTTACCCCGGGGATCATCTCTGTATCACTGCTGGACAGAGGCACGGCAAACTAATGGGTATAGTATTCTTCAACCTCAGGGGTGGTGAAAGCCACACAACTCTGGCTAGGCTTATAAATGCCCTAGGGCAGATAGCCTAGTATGAACCTATGAACCTATGAACCTAAGTGTGTGACAAGCCTCTAAATAAGGCTCTTACAGCTGTATACATAGCTTTATTATTTTCTGCAAATGTCAGTCTCCACTCCAAAAATCAGTTTCTTGAGGTTTGTTACATTAACTAAAACACTGACTAAATATATAACAAAATAGTTACATAATTTTCAGTTTGTGGTAAGAGAAGCCTGAGTCAATTGGTTTGCATGTTAATTATTCTAACATTGCTACGGTCATCTTTGGTTTTTGATCTTGGACATACTGGGTTAAACAATGGATGCCAGCAGAGCTGAAAATGGTCATATCAAACTTGATGAGGTGTTAAATGCACTGGTTTCTTACTTGGTATTGACTTTCATTTCTTTGAGACATTTAAGTGTTGAGCTGTTACAAATGTCTTCTGCATTTCAATGTATGTATTTATCTGAATGTGTTTACCAGTGTAATATATTCATGCATTCATTACAAAGTAGTAAAGTCAGATATTATCTAGGTGCATCATGTGGACAGACAAGACTTGGTTTAATTGTTTGGGGCTGGGTATGTGGTGTTAGGAAACAATATATGTGTCCTTTCTAGAGAATTCTGCTTAGTTGTGGAACTCGGTCATAAGGGAAGTTTGGACAAGAGGTGAGTGCAGCCTTTTTTTATTAAATTAATACTGTTTGTTTCAGAATTTAACTTTTTGTGGTTGGTGACAGTGGGATTATAAATGTCTGTCGCAATTTGCTATAAGTGACTTTAATTTTGGAGTAAGTTTTACAGATAATGGTGATATTCTGCTGTTTAATCTGTTCTGTAGAGTCTGTGCAAGTTATCTGGAGAAGCAACAAAGCAAAAAAAGGCCACACACAGCAAACAGAGCACGGTGCCCACACAGGAAAAAAAAAATAAAAAAAAAAAACAAAAATAGTGGTGTGGCCTAATGGCAGTTCAACTGGTTTCAGTTATCAGTTCTCACCACGTCACATAAATAAAAGTCCTCTTCAGGAACACAGGTCATAAAGTCCTCTTCAGGAACACAGGTCATAAACTCTTTCAAGTATCCAAGTAAAACGAGACACCGGAGTAAATTATTATCCATTAGGTACCCACACTTTTATGACTGTTTTGGTTTATCTGGAGAAGCAGTCAGCACTGTAGGAGATGGCTGCTCGACTTATTTAGACTACATACTTGTATATTACAGGTACGTGAAAATGTTTATGTTTGCGAGATTCACATTTAAACTATGTGTTATTTATGACATCTTGTGTTTGGTTTCATTTCTGGAGAAATTTAAGTGGGCGGTATGAGTTTGATGTACTTCTTCTTTTCATGTTGCATGGTTTATATAGTGTAAAGCTTTGTATTATAGGTTTAATTCTTTACAGGTTGCCAGTTTTCCTGCACTCTGAGTGTGCAGTAATTTCAGTGTGTCTTTGTGTTACTGGAGGAGTGTTCTCTCCATTGCTGACTGGCTATTTTTTCACTGATTGCTTGGGAGTCTGGTTTTCTAGGAGGTTCACCATGTTCATGTTGCTTTCCTCTGCATGATTTTAGCCCTGCTAAGAAGATGCCATCCATTTTAAGGTGTCAGTGTGGTTTATTGGTTATGTATTTTTTATACAATATTTGGTAATCTCCAAGTGTAGTACCTCGCAGGATGCGCAGTAGCAAATCCCGCCCCAAAAACGCCTCCAGCCCAAGCCCGCATGAATATTTATTTTGCTCCTGCCATACCGTTACTTTTAGCTTTCCCCTGTCCCCTTTCTGGGGTCATGGGATACAGATTTTTTACTGTAAGAGGTTGACAATGGAAGAAACTTGTGTGGGAAATGTAAAAATAGCGGAACGCATGAATCATACCAGACTGTCCAGATTTTGCCTAATACTTTCTTTGGTCTGTTCCTTATAAAATTGTGCTTTTCTGGCAAATTACTGAGTATTTTAATGCACATTTATATTAAAGACTTCAAATCCTTCACAAGACGCTAGCTGACACATACCCAGTCATTCTACCAATTATCTACGTTTAAAATAGCAATGTTTAAAATTTATAGATTCTGCTAAGAACTATAGAGGTATGAGCACCACTGGTTTTGGAAAGTAAGAATTCACATAGGACTAAACATTTGCCAAATCAGAGCAGAGGACAGGCTATTGAGTACAAAGTGAGTCGTATTAGCCTTCCAGGCTAGCTATAGGATTTAAGACGCTTAATTTTATTTAGAAATTTACGGGGTTTTACTGTCAGGATTTAAGACGCTTCATTTTATTTAGAAATTTATGGGGTTTTACTGTAGAGCGACATGGTTGGATCTGTACCTAGTATTTTATTTAGAAATTTACGGGGTTTTACTGTCGAGCGACATGGTTGGATCTGTACCTAGTAAATGGGCCGATGTAGTCAATGATGGATCTGATAAGGGAAACATTTCAAGATCTTTTTTATAAGTAAAAGGAGGGTATGTAAACCATCCCATGACGTTCCTAGTTGAAGCTGTTAGTAAGCCATTAGTATGTGTTCCACATTTTGCCCATTTGTTCCACATTATACGGGCTAGTGTTCCTTATTTTGGAGATGGAAGGTTGAAAGCTATGCTTGAGGGTGTTATTTGGATTGCACATCGTGGAAACAGTGCTGCAGAACAGCATAGTTCTGGACTGTTAGATATAGAGACAAATGCCTCGACTCTTCTTAGTCCTGCTAAGGTGAAAAGTTGCCAGAACAAGTCTGTGTGAATTAACATGCGCATTCCGAAGCATAAGTGTGATATTGAAACTGTAACCTGCAGTGACTGTCACTCACTCTACTTTCCCCTGCCAATCATGTACGTCACGCCCACTCCACACCCAAAGCTGCGCAGAACTGAGTGCAAGGTACTACACTTGGAGATTACCCAATATTTATTGTGCTTTCCTTTTGTGGATAGTGGTAATAAGTTTAGAATTAGTTTTGTTGAGGGGTTGTGAAACCAGAGTTGTCACTTCAACTCTTGGTGCTATATCTAAGAGTGATTATGGCCATATTTTATTGCTTGATACTGGGTAGATTTTCCTGCTGGCTTAATTGAAACAAGTCTACTTGACACAATAACATGGCTCCAGTGAGACATTCTGGTACATGCTGACAGTTGTACGTTTTTATGTATGAGACTTTCTTTCATTGTTTATGTCAAATATTAAATTTGGAATATATACTGTAGGAAGAAGTAAGTATGAATTATGCACTCAGTGCATAGTTGTGCCATGTTTGGTGCATAACTAGTAGGTTCATAGGTTTATACAAGACTAATGACCACCAGAGTCTTTCCAAGTCCAAAATCATGTATAACTTTTCAATATTACCCTAACTCACATTAGTAGGAGAACAACATGGATATCCTAAAGACTAAGAAGCATGAAACTGTAATGTCTGACATTATGTAATGACTGTCGTCTTCATTTACCCAAAAATCAAAACATTTTATAAGGAGAAGGGTAATAATATGAGGCAAAATCAAGGATAGTTGAGCGGTATGAAGTAGTTATTGACCAGTAATATTGCTTTCATATTTATTCAGTCTGATGATTTTTTTTGTGGTGTGGGTGGCCAATTATTTCCACAGATTTGATTATCTGGGCGTGATTTTTTTCTTGGATTACAGTTGGTTAGTAGTTGCAATCACAAGTTGTATATCGTATTGTATTGTATTATATTAGTGGGGTGTAGGCAGAGGAAACATTTGTAAGGACAAGGTCAAACATGATATTGGTTTACTGACATCTGCCAGGAAAGTCTAACTGGGTAGGTGTCCATTTTCATCTAGATAAAGTTAGGAAGTGAGTTTAAAGGGCGAGTCATGAGGTATGAGGTATGACTAGGAACTTATTCTTATTTATGAATATCATTATCCTGAGGTTGGGCAAAAGTCGAGACAGATTTTGTCTATGAATTATTTCTGAATGGTTTCAAAGGACTGCAGGGAGGGTATTGATCTGATGGATATAGGTAAGGAGTCCCAGGCCTTAGCAACATGGTATAAATATAGATCATGGTCTGCAGATTTGATAAGGTTGTGGACAGAAAAGGTTTTCCTCAATGAATCATAATGATGGAGTACAAACATAGTTGTATAGAACAGTATTTATTGCTAGACAAGCAGATGATTACTGGTTAATGTTGTAGGTGGGAAGAA
Source organism: Protopterus annectens (assembly GCF_019279795.1). Classification (NCBI taxonomy): domain Eukaryota; kingdom Metazoa; phylum Chordata; order Ceratodontiformes; family Protopteridae; genus Protopterus; species Protopterus annectens. Next base: position 898,196,201 of record NC_056744.1, on the reverse strand, counting down.
GCTCTGTATACATTAGTTGATGAGTTACTTCTAATCAAGTTAGGCTTTCAGTGCCCTACAGTAGTGGGTTCTGAAAGGGGCATTTGCTGATAATTTAGCCACTTTATTATAGTATTGCTCAAATTTTGCTTTTTATGCTGCCTGCAAGTTAGTAGGAATGAGTGCTCCATAAACTATTGAGGGGCGGTGTTAAGTAGTGGAGATTGTAGCTTTAGTTGTGTTGATGAGAGTGTTTGGATCTGTAAAGCATTTCAAGTTTTTGGTGAGATTGGTATGCATTTTTGTATGTGCATCTGCTGCGGTGGTGCAGCGGTTAGCATTGTCACCTCACAGCAAGAGGTTCTCCCATTCTATTCTCGGCTGGAGTGCCTTCTGTATGTCATCTGCTGTACCACCGCGGAATGACAAAAGTTATTTATTTGAGACCAATCACCCTGCAGGCTGGTCAAATCATTTGAAGATTCAGTGAGTGCTCCTAGCCTACAGTCATCTGCAAACTTAGAGGTCATCATTCACTTTTCTCAATAATTAGTATTATGATTATTATGATTATTATTATTCAGTATTACTTACAATCATCCACTAACCTCCCTCGTTATATGGTAGGGGGTGGTCTTTAGGTGCTTCACCACACAGTACTTCCACAGACAAGCGAACAGGTCTGACATGAAATTGGCACCTCTATCAGTCAATATTTCCTTTGGGAAACCTACCCTGCTGAAAATCTATAAACAAGCATTTGCCACCTTTTCTGCCTCAATGGAGGACAAAGCCACTGCCACAGTGTACCTGGTAGCATAATCTACTACCACTAGGATATACTTTTTCCCTGTGGAACTTGGGGTACTCAGTGTCCCCACAATATCCATACCCATCCTCTGAAATGGCTCCTTAGTCACAGGCGAAGACCTCAAAAGAGCTTTCACTTTGCCTCCTGCCTTGCTTACCTTTTGGCACTGCTCACAGGTCCTGCAGTACCTTGTTATATCTCTAGAAATCCCACATGAATAGAAGTTCTGCATAATACGCCTCTTTGTATGTTTTATGCCCATATGATCTGCAAAGACTATATTATGAGCTATGGCTAGAAGTGCCAGATGGTAAGCTCTGGGCACTACCACCTGCTGTATTCTCTCACCCTCTAGCCCTCCCTCAGGGGTCCACTCTCTATACAGTAACCCTTTGTCCCAGTATAAAGAGTCCCCCTTCCCTTGAGAAGCAGGTGCCTCACTGGCAACCTCCCTCATGCCTTGTAATGTAGGGTCTGAGATCTGAGTCTGTCTCAACTCTCTCTTAGTAACCCTTCCAAGCTCCTCTTTCCACAGGAAGTCTGGCATCCTCTGACAGTGGTGCCTCACTGTCAGCCTGAGTACTACTGCTCACCTCTGTCCTTGCAGTCACTCTGTCCTAGGGAACATCAGTACTTGCAAGCAGCTGTGGCTCACCTTCAGTCTCACTGCTACAGGGTATCTTCCTCCCTGAAGTAACCACCTCACAAGTCCTGGCTGCCAGTGTGCAGTCTGTCTGGGTCCCCCCCAGGCTACCTGACCCACATGCTTGTCTTGAAGCCTGACTGCGTGTCACTGCATGCACACAAGGTACTGCATTATCAAAATCATTCCCTATCAGGATATCTGCAGGGATATCCTCAAACACATCTATTTGCTTGCTTCCTTCCTTTTCCAACCTCCCAGTCCAGGTGAACCTTAGCCAAAGGTATTTGGAATAGGGTCCCTCCTAAAGTTCTGCCTGGAGTACACTGCCCAAGCAAGTAGTGCTCCTCTGTAACCATTGTAGGCTTCACAATGATTCTTAGCCATGTTATATTTCCCATACACTAAGATAATTTCTTGTGGTAATATGGTACCCTTGTTGTCTCAAGACAACCTACTGTTGGCATTTTCTCATTCCCACTTACTGGCTGTCCCACCTTTTGTTCCCCACCATGCCTTTGTGGATATCTAATATGATACATAGACCCAATGGTTGCATTTAAAACATTTAATCCTTGGTCTTGGACATGTACCTGGACTAGTGACTTCCCCTGCTACTGGCAGACTCTTTTGACAGTGGATAGAAACTCTTCATTTAGTGTCAGTGTTGGATCTGTAGCAGGTTCACCCCTTTAGCCATATGGTCTCAATCCGGTCCAGCTGCTCTCCTTCAGTCTGATGAAATGATATTTGTTGCCCTATGGCACACCTGGTCATATATCCTGCTATGTCCTCCCATTGCGTTAACATTGGCTACTATCTGCTGCTAAATTCGCATTCTGCCAGACATATCTCCATGCCCCTCTCAAGGAAGAAAGGAACCATGTCACTTAAATGTTTCCACAATTACCTGACTGTACAGTCAGGTAAGCATAACCTCAACCACAGCTGTTAGCAATCAACTTCTACTCTCAATAAAGGTTTTGATGTGTGGGTTGGTATAGTGGTAAAGGTACAGTGTTTATTTCTCACATTTTGAAAGGTAAATTGGCTAGGTTTAAAATGGGCTATGACAGCAGCTAGCCTAATACTTATCTTTGAAACTGTACTGTAATGCATCTGGGTCTGAGTATGTAGTATCATTTGCTATTAAGTACACAGCATTTTTCTGAGGTTTAGAACCTAGTTAAAGAATGCCCTGTTATCCTTCAACTGGGTGGCTGTTGTTATCTCATCTTTGGCTTTTTGATTTAATTGGGGTCTGGAGTACCTTGTTCAGTTTAAGAAAAGCATTTTTGTATCTTGAAAGTTGTTTTATTTATTTTTTGTTTGGTTTTCCATGCAGTCATTTTTTTTTATTTTATTATAGAACCTGTTTATATTAGGGGTCTGCTACAGGGGAATATTGTTGAATCTGGCATTGTAATAATTTCTGAGGGAGATAGATGCATCTGTGCAACTAATTACATGTGCTTAGAATTTGCCAGTTAAGGATGTCACATAAGCAGTGGGGTTCATACCTCTCAATATCTTAGAATAACAAATCTGTACAAAGCATGGGGTGGGGGGATCAAAGGCCCAAAAATAGGTATGCATTTCAAAGGTTACTGTTATAAAGTTAGACATTTGCTAGACCACAAGGTTTTGCATTAGCATGCATTTTCTGAATAACTTGAAATATGAAACTCAAATGTGTTTTGTTTAGTGAATTCAGTCCTCATTGATCTGTCAGAAAACCACAAATATTATGTGGAACAGAGCAAAGCTATAAGGCAAAATAGCTAGACATCCTGCTAATGTCTGGACACTTGAGATGTATGCTGGGATTTCCGAGATGGAAGGGGCTTCTGAAATCAGCCAGTCCATCACTCAGTTTTAGTAGATAAAGATTTGCATAATTTCTGAATACTGATGTATTCAAAGCTGATTCAGACTTCAATCTTATGCAGAATGTGAATGATTTAGGGCATATCTCTCAACTGTCTAGATTTTAGCAGAATGTCCAGATCTTTGATTCACATTTTTTATTTGGTCTTCAAACATTGTGTGTGGGCTGAAGTCACTAATTAATGCTATAGATTAGAATTTCTGACTTTGTATCCTTCAGAAACGTGTTACTGCAAAACTCTGTTACTGCATGACTTTTCTAAATTTATAATTACAAAATTTAAAATACAACCCGCATTTATGTGCCATTGTCACACATTATTTTAGGCTTTGTTCAGATTTCTTGCACTAAGAATTTAAGAATTACGATTCGTGGTCTGATTTGAGGCTAGAGGACATTAAAGTTGGTGGGGTGCAAAACTGACCCATATTGTTAATGACCAAATATCATTGCTCATTTCACTGTCTGGGTTCATTGACATTTTTTATTGTCATTAATGTGTATTTATTGATACACCACGATACCATTTTTTCCAGTGTCATATTATCTCATAATTACATAATGATTATTGTCCGGATGCAAAAGGCCACCCATTCCTATCTGAACAAGTACAATTTTCCTCTTCTACCATGCAAATTTTACTGATTACACTAATGGTTTGGTACTTGCTAAAGGAAGCAGTAGACCCTCCATTTGAATAGGAACCACTTTGGATCTTTGTCATAGCTGATAAACAAACTCTATAGTAGAGAATATTGTACAGCACTAGTAAAACTTCCGGGGATGTTATTTGGGCCCGTGGAGTTACCGTTCTTCATTGTGCTCATCTAGTTCTTCCTGAGGATATGATATAATGGTTTTTGCTCTCAAAGCCTAGTATAGTATTGGGGTTTCAAAGCTATAGCTGAATGTCTTTGTAGATACGTATGTCATCTGATTTGGAATTTAGTGCACCACTGATTCCTATGACACTACAGTGATAGGAGTTCTTGGTTGACTGAAATATACCACCTGTACTAATATACTTACAAATTTAAATTATAATGTCACTATATTCATAGATGGGTATGTATATGGTTTTAATGGCTACTCCCTGTGTACTGCCCCCATGCAGTATGCATAATGTCTAGGAATCTTGCCACAGACAGATATTTAATTTTGCCTTATTTCAGTTGCATTCAAGAAGCTTAATCTGCTCCCAGCTACTGTCATTTTCAATTTTGTGACCATAAGCTTGTCATGTAGGGAGCTTGCACACAAAGACTGTCTAAAATATTGTTGAGCTCTGAGGGGTAATCTAGTTAGAAGAATAATGCAACATCTCCATACAAAAACTCTATAAAAAAAACTCTTTGAATCATAAGACGTTACTTAGCTAATGGCCAAAGAACCTTTTTAAGCCTAGCCATTCATGCCCCAATTTTTTTTTAATTATCAGTGTCATAGGACTAGAACGATTTTGGTATATGCCTCTGCCTTGGGGCATCTACAAGCTGCTCCTGTCAGTAAAGTCCACAGGTGACAAGCTCTGGGTGAATTTACAGTTACCCTTCTATTGGTCCAAATTGCATTTGAATGGGATTAGGGAAGAGCTCTGTTTGGCATGAATGGGAAGGATGTTCCAACAAAGAGGTAGTCTTTGAGAGGCATACCTGTTCCTCCAACATGTTTTGCTTATGTCACAGATGAGGTTTAAATCCTTCGATCAGGTAATTCCAGTGCTGTTTGCTTGTTCAATGTATCGAATTAATCAGGACTGGATGGGAGAATGCCTTGTAGGGTAGCCTGTAAGAGACACGGTACAGGGCTTTGATGTGGTCCACAGAGGACATGTTATTTACACCCCGTATTCTTTTAGTGAGTAACTTGTGTGGCCAGTCTAGCTGTTGGTACATGCCGAAGGATGCATTGTACTCGATTATTGGTCTAATGAGAGCTGAGTATAGTGAGGCTATGATCGCCTTAGATCTGGATGCCTTGCCCTTACTTATAAGTTGCACAATGTAGAAGACTTTTCTCACCACCGTGGTACATAGGTTCATAGATTAGTAGTAGCATAACTGGCTTTGTGGGCCATTTTAAGCTTAACCAATTAACCCATGTGAGAATCATACCTTGTATCTTGTGTCTGTAAGGCAAATATCTTAACCATTATGCCAACCTAAAAGACATACTAATGAATTATTAGATCTTCATAGGTAAGTACTAGCCTAACTTCCCTTCTTTACCTATTAAGCCTAACCAATTTCCCTCAAAGGTTATTCTCGCCTGGGGTGCCTTCTGTGTGGAGTCTGCCTGTCCTCCCTTCATTCATGTGGGTTTCCTCTGGGTGCTCCAGTTTCCTCCCACATTAGAGAGAGAGCACTGAGAGCAAGTCAAACCAAACAAATATTATAGGGTACAGTATTAGTCAGGCCTGTTTTTAATAGTAACTCTCAAGCAACCAGAAACTACAGTTATACAGCACCTACCAATCCCGATAGGTGCTGGTTAAGTGAGAGTTTACTGTAGAACTGGCCAGTACAATTTTAACTGACATTATTTCATACATACATACATAAATAAGTAAACAGACATACACATAGTATGTGAAATTGTGATTTCATTTATTTAAAAAATAAAAAAGCAAGCAGACACACAGGTCTCACATGAAGACATGGGGCAGGATTCACGAAGGCTTGCATGGAGTCTAAGAGTAGTGTAAGACTCCATGCAGCCTTCGCGATCCAGGAACAGCCCTGAAGTCCGTGTAAGAGACCAGCTAAAACGTCTCTTACATGGAGTGGGCGTGGAAATGCTAATCACCTGACTTGCAGCCCAAAGGCATGCAAATGAGGTGGATTAACGATCCACGAAGCGCAAAGCAGCCCGTGTAAGAGCCGTTTTAGCTACAGAAATGTACTCAGTTGACAACTGAGTACATTTCTGCAAACTCCACAATGGAGCCATGTCAGCTCCAAATAAAGGGTGCATATGTGTCAGGCAGCATGCCAATGGCCAAATATGTGGCCATTGGCAAGGTAACCTGTTGCAAAAATAATAAAAATATATTTTTTTTCGGCGATCGCCGATGTTTAAATGCAGCGCAGCCCCGCGCAAATGGGCTGCGCTGCATAAAACATAAAAATGAAGGTTATAAACCCACAAATGTGGGTTTTATGCAATACATGGAATGACAATGCAGGGACCAGCTGACTAAAAACAACATGGCCACCGTGTAGTGGTTGCTAAGGGGGGAAGCTGAGTCTAAGAGATGTAACTAAGCATTAGTAGGCAATCTGATGTAAATGAGGGTTAGGATACTGAATCCCACAGTCACATAGCAAATGAGCACAGTCTGAGTAGTGTAAGAGATACATAAGGGGGAGGAATAGAGTAGGAGATAGATGACATCACAGGGGGGAATGGTAGAAAGAAATGCAGTTCATTGGAGGTCAGTGTAACATGACAGATGACAGATACAGATCAGGGAAAGAGGAGTGCCACAAGATAAGTCTGGGAAAGTCAAGAAATGGAAGGTGTACACTGTTACTTACACCAAAGTTTCTTGCTGGGCGTGCATGCGCACGCCATGAGGCGCGAGTAGGGCAGTGTGCGTGCATGTAAGGCAGACTGAGCATGTGGGAGCGTGTTGGCAGATGTTTAACACTGTTTGCGTTGGTCTGCGTGCGTGTAGGGCAGACTGAGCATGTGGGAGCCTGTTGGCAATAAGTGAGCCACTCTGATGTACACTCCATCATTCTCTGTAATACTTTGTGGTTCATGTTTACAATGCATCTTCGCTACTTTTGTACTGTATTGTTTGAACAATCCTCAGTGGAACAATCATGCCATGCTATTGTCTATTGGTATACAGGCCCTCTGCCATAAGTGTATCACACCCAGCAATAAGGTATGAAACTCATTGCAATTCTTTTTTTACAGAGCCTACATTTGTCTGTCTCTCCCACATGTTCATGGACTTTGTAAACTAATGTGTATGTAGTCCACTATCCTGGGCTGCTATTACTGACCTTTCATCCTTTGGTTTCAAATTGTGTCCCCTTATCCATTCCTGTGTCAAATCCTTATCAATATGATGTTGTTCCATGAGATCTCTATACTTACTATATGTACAGCTTTTCCAAATTTTTTTCTTCTAATCTGATCCTTCCTACATTCCTGCTTTTGCTTTTTTGCCCATTCACAGTTACTGTATGATTTTTGTCAACTTCTGGTTTGATATCCATTCCTGCTTGCCAATTGAATAAGTCTGCTAAACTGAGCAGAGTGGTGATCTTAGACTTCGTCTCCTCATGCTTTAAAACTTTCAAGACTGTTTGGATCTGATGAGATCAACTGATGTGTATGCAGTCCCACAACTGCAGATCTATACATGTTAGCAGTTTCAAGGAAGCCTATACTTCTGGGCCAATAGCCTAGTATCATCCTATGAACCTATAATCTTCTGGTTCAGTTTATTGAAAGTTCAGTTTTGTCTGCAGAATCCACAATTCAGGTAAGTGTAAATTCAGTCTACCGAATTAGACCCATATATATATATATATATATATATATATATATATATATATATTTCACTGAGACCAAATGACTGAAATTTCATTTCACTGACACTTCATTTCACTGACAGTTCATTTGACTGACAAGTATTATTAGCAAGAAAATGGAATATGCCCCCTTTCCCACTGTAGTGCGACCCTGGAGTTAGAATATATAGTTGGAGGGGTGTGGGGGGTACAGCCCCCCACTTACTTTTCTTTTACTAATCAATATTATATCAAAACTTAACAATATCATATGAAAGGAAGTGGGGGGCTGCACCCCCCCAACTATATATTCTAACTCCAGGGTTGCACTACAGTGGGGAAGGGGGCATATTCCATTTTCTTGCTAATAATACTTGTCAGTCAAATGAACTGTCAATGAAATGAAGTGTCAGTGAAATGAAATTTCAGTGAAATGGGGTCAGTGAAATGAAAGTCAGTGAATTGGAAGTTAGGTGAAACAAAGTAGACCCATATATATATATATATATATATATATATATATATATATATATATATACACACACACACACACACACACACACACACACACACACACACACACACACACACACACACATATAGTTCCTCTGCCTTTGACAGAACGTACATTTGTTCAACAGACATAGAGGTGGGAATTAATGTTGATATCATCCCAAATATAACCAAGATGCTCTCATCCAAAAAAAAAGAAGCAAATCTGGTGGTCCCCTGCCATAAACAAACTTTACAACAAAAGGGAGAAACTGTTGCAGAAAAGAGGAAAATCCCAGGATGCAAAAAACTTCCTTACCAGCCTCAGTAAGAAACTGAGATCCCTCATAAAATCCTCCAATGCTAGTTACGAAAATAAAATTGCCAAAGATTCCAAAGACAACAACAAGGCATTCTATAACTATAATATATATTGCATGGTTTTATATGTTTATATTTTATATGTAAATTCTAATTGATTAATTGTTAATTATTTATACACTGGATTTTGTATAAAAAGGTGTGGTGCATTTGTCTTATTGTCTGTTGAAGGCTGGTGTTACAGCCAAAAGCGCTTACCTGGATTTTCAATAAACCTGAATTGTGTTTTAGAGCTGCTGGCTTTCTGTTTATTAATTTCAAGACTAGACATTTCATCCCAATGTAATAACAGAGATACTGTAGTCAGTACCCAGGGACTGTATTTAGTAATGACTGCCCATGTCCAGGAGGGTTGTGGGCACTATCCCAGTAAGAATTTACGGTGCCCTGTCCACTCATCCAGGTTCATTTTGAACAGTATCATAGAGGTGTCATAGAAGTGCTCTGGCTCACATGAATTGGCATTCTATTCCAAAGATGCGGCAGTTGCTGGGAGATGAATCTGTCCCTCCAGCACACCCTATTAGGCCATATTTATGTCCCTGGAAGAGGTAGCTCTGTTCCCATTTGATTTACGGATGTGCAGCAAGTACATTAGGTTTAGGTTGGAGGTTTCTCTGTATGCCAAGTATAAGTCTCCCCTAAGAAAGATATACAATACATAGTATATTGACAGGGACTTTAGTCAGTGTGTGTAAGGCAGATGCTGGAGTCCCTTGATCTTCTTTGTTAGAAACCTCTGAGGTCTCTCCAATTGCTGCTATAGTTGTAACAGAATAATCTAAACTGGATACTCCTATTTTTCACCAAACCAATTACAAAATGACTTATTCAAAGCAAATATGGCTAAATAAGAAGTATACCAACTACTAGTGCCTAGGCTTTTCAGAAATCTAGTGAGAAAATAAGCACATAATCATGCACTAGTGGAACACATAAGAGGAGATAAATTTAGTGTGCCACCACGTGCACTTATGTGATGAGAGTCCCATTTGTCTTCTGTAGTGGTAGCGTTATGGGAACAGCTTTTTTTTTGTTTAAGGTGCAGGTTACAGTTAGGGGCAGGGTTATCATCTGACCATAGATGTAAATCCACTCCAACAAATAAATGCACATGGTGGAGGTATAGATTTATAACACAGTGCTTACCCACCTCTCTAGAACAAACTAACTCTCCAAGTTAAACAGTGTGACACACTGTCTGCCTTTAAAAAGGATAACTACTTGGGTATTCATAAATGAATCCCTAGTATGAATGGCCAGGCTCTTCTTGAAAAGGGGGGAAAGGCTTAAGGCTGGGTACTGGTGAAGTAGAAATGTCCTTGCAGCTCAATTAATTTGCAACTCCTGTGAGCTTATGGCTCATCCTTGTGTGGAAGCAGAGTTAGTGGGCATAACATGTTTATTAGAAACCTCTGAGGCTGGCATTCATGGTAACTTTTGGGTAACCTGCATGGGTTGCAGTAAGTGGGAGTGTAGAAGCATTATATGCTGTCTTGTCTGCAGTGAAGGCTGAGATCGTTTGTAGTGTGTCAAGAAGACTTGGACAAAAGATATATGCATAATATTTTTCACCGACAGTATGTGCACTGATGAGTGCATTTCAAGATCATAACCTGTTTACATGACTACAACAAAAAAGTAAATCAGTCAAAATACATTAATGTACTTTTTGCTTTTGTGTTTCAGGCCATATTGACATGCCAGTTTCTGTAAGCTTAACCCATCTCATACATTTAGAGGTTTAGCTTCTTGCAGGGGAAGCACATTATAGAAATAAATGTATTTCCTCTCATGCCAACCTCTGCTTCTCAACTCTTCTCTTGGGCAGCTGATATTTATGGTTCCCCAAATTGTGACTGAAATTAAATTTTCACATCTGTTCCTAGTGTGTTACACTCCTATAAATAGGGCACTTACTTTAAATAGAAGTGAAATGCAATAAAAATTATATTTGAAAAAAAAATTGGGCACTTACAACTGTATATGTAGCTTTATTATCATTTTCTGCAAATGTCTATCTCCACTGAAAATGCAGTTTCTTAAAATTTGTTAGCTTAACTAAAACTATGACTAAATATATAAAAATAGTTACATACTTTTCAGTTTGTGGTAAAAGAAGCCTGAGTCACTTGGTTTGCATGTTAAATTGATACATTCATCCTTGCATTTCTGTTAATTGTTTTTGATCTTGGACATACTGGATTAAACAATGGGTGCCAGCAGAGGTGAAAATGGTCATATCCGACTTGATGAGGTGCTAAGTGCATTGGTTTCTGGCTTGGTATTGACTTTCATTTCATTGAATGAGGTTTAAATGCTGACCTGTTTAAAATGTCTTATGCATTCCAATGTATGCATTTATCTGAATGTGTTACCAAGTGTAATCTATGCATGCATTCATTACAAAGTAGTAAAGTTAGATATTGTCTAGGTGCATCACGTGGACAGACAAGGGTTAGCTTAATTGTTTGGGGGTGGGTATGCTGTTTTATGAAATAATATGTCACTTTCTACAGAATTCCACTCAGTTGTGGAACTCACAGTCATAAGGGAAGGTTGGACTAGAGGTTAGTGTAGCCTTTTTTTAATTACTACCTTTTTTTAAGAATTTCACTTTTCGTGGTTAGTGACAGCGGGATTATAAATGACTGCCATGATTTGCTGTAGGTAACTTACATTTTAGAGTAAGTTTTATAGATAATTGGGTATATTTTGCTGTTTAAGCTGTTCTGTAGAGTCTGTGCAAGCCATCTGGAGAAGCAGTTAACTTTGTAGGAGATGGCTTCTGGAAGAATTAATGGGACTTGTTTAGACTACACACTTGGACATTACAGGTATGTGAACATTTTTATGTTTGGGAGATTCTGATTTAAACTGTGTTATTGATAGCATCTCTTGTGTTTGGTTTCATTACTGGAAAAATGTAAGTAGGCAGTATGTATATGTTGTACTTGGTTATCTACCAGTGTAGTGCCTCGCGGGCAGTACTGCGCAGCTTGGGGCGTGGCATACTTGAGTGACAGTTAACATGTGCCTCGCGGGTGGTACTGCGATGAAGACATTTGCGAAGTTATGACATTTTGCTTGGTGAAGTTGTCATCCAACAAAGAAATAAAAACACATTGTCTGTTGCGAAGTTATCGCCTTTATTTCTAAGGATAGTACAAAACACAGAAAGTAGCTGTTTGTGTATTTTCACACGGAGCATGGAGCAAGAAGATCCGTACTGTAAGTTTAACTTCTATAACTACTATGACATTGAAAAGCCTTTCGCATTGCAAGTAAATAGCCTACATACTGTAAGTGTATAATACAGCTCCGTACTGTAAGTTTATAATGCAGCTCCATACTATATAGCTACTATAGCGTTGAAATGACTACCATAACGTTGAAATGACAGTATTTCTTACGGAGCATGCAGCAAGAAGATCCGTGTTTCAATAACATTGAAAAGCCTTTATTTCTAAGGATACTACAAAACACATAAAGTAACTGTTTGTGTATTTTCACACGGAGCATGCAGCAAGAAGATCCGTACTGTAAGTTTAACTTCTATAACTACTATGACATTGAAAAGCCTTTCACATTGCAAGTAAATAGCCTACATACTGTAAGTGTATAATACAGCTCTGTACTGTAAGTTTATAATGCAGCTCCATACTATATAACTACTATAGCGTTGAAATGACAGTATTTCTTATGGAGCATGCAGCAAGAAGATCCGTGTTTCAATAACATTGAAAAGCCTTTATTTCTAAGGATACTACAAAACACATAAAGTAACTGTTTGTGTATTTTCACACGGAGCATGCAGCAAGAAGATCCGTACTGTAAGTTTAACTTCTATAACTACTAATTTACTGAGGTGTTAAACACTGGTTTGTTTACTTTTGTGACAGTCAGTGATTTCTGTTTACCCGTGTTTACTGCGTTACCTACTCTTTATGCGTGTTGGTGGGGGGAGATCTGATATACACTATCCCGTTAAACTCTGCTGGTTTTACTTATAAAATGCAATGATTTATTATGATTAATTACTCTGCTGGTTTTACTTATAAAATGCAATGATTTATTATGATTAATTTACTGAGGTGTTAAACACTGGTTTGTTTACTTTCGTGACAGTCAGAGTAGTATCCCTTTAAACTATGCAATGCAATGAATTATTATGAGTATGTTTACCAGTGTTTACTTTCGTGACAGTCAAAGTAGTTGTGGGCGGTCAGGGGCGGGGTTTGCTACTGCGCATCCTGCGAGGCACTACACTGTTATATAACCTTGTACTTATTTCCATATCACGTTTTTTTATAGTGTGAAGCTTTATATTATAGGCTTAATTTTTTACAAGTTGCTAGTTTTCCTGTAGTTTGAGTGTGCAGTTATTGCAGTTTGTGTTAATGGAGGAGTGTTATTTACATTGTTAACTGGCTATTTTTTTCACTGATTGTTGGGAGCCTTGTTTTCTAGGAGGCTTACCATTTTTTTCAGCTTTGCTCTGCACAATTTTAGCTCAACTCGGAAGATGTGGTCATTGTTGAAGGTTGTAGCTTATTAGTTAGGTAGTGTTTTATACAATCTTCATTGTGTTTTCCTTTTGTGGGTAGTGACAATAAGTTTAGAATTAGTTTGGCTGAGGGGCTGTGAAACTGGCATTGTCACTTCACCCTCTGGTGCTGTATGTGGCAGTGCTTATGGCCATTTTGTTACTCAGATACTGGGTAGGTTTTCCTACTGGCTCAATTGAAACAACAGTCTGCTTCACACAAGGACATGGCTCCAGTGATACATTCTGGTACATGCTTACAAGCCTACTGAAGGATGCTACAGGTTAGTTGTATGTTCTTATGTATGAGATTATGTAAATTATGTTTCATTATTTATGTCAAATTTTGAATTTGCAGTATATGTTGTAGGAAGAAACAAGTATGAATGATGCATTCAGTGTATTGTTGTGTCATGTTTTGGGGATAACTAGTAGACTCGTATGTTTATACTAGACTAATGATCACCTAAGTCTTTACAAGTCCAAAATCATGTATAACTTTTAAATATTACCCTAATTCATGTAAATAGGAGAGCAACCAGATTTAGAACGTGGATGTCCTAAAGCCCAAGAATTATGAAACTCTAATGCATGACATTACAGACTGACTGTAATCTTCAATGAATTTATCAGAAATTTAAAACATGTCATAAAAAGAAGGGTAACAATATGAGGCTAAATCAGGGATAGTTGAGAAGTATGAAGTAGTTAATGACCAGTAATATTGCTTTTGTATTTGTTCAGTCCTATTATTTTTTTTGTAGTGTGGGTGGCCAGTTATTTTCACAGATTTCCTTATCTGGGTGTAATTTTTTCTTGGTTTTCAGTTGGGTAGTTGTTGCAATCACAAGCTGTATATCATATCGTATTGTATTGTAGTGTATTAGTGCGGTGTAGGCAGGGGAGCCATTTGTAAGGACAAGGTCAAACGTCTGACTACCAGGAAAGTCATGGTCACAGTAATATAGTCAATCAGTGTTGTGTGTATCATATGCATTTTTAAGCAGTCTTTTATCCATGAATGTGGGATACTATCAAATGCTTTTTTATAGTCAATCCATGCCATACTTAAATTCTTCCCCTTCTTATAGTTCTTCAGTATGGCTTTATTCATAGGTTCATAGGTTGGTACTAGGCTATCGGCCCTAGGGCCTATACAAGCCTAGCCATAACAATTCACTGGCTATTTATTCCCACACTGTTTACTTCCCTGGACCCCTGTCTAGCAGGGCGACTGACATGATCCTCAGGGTGAATTTCCTTTCTCCCATCCAATCGTCAAGGTTCCTTTTGAAGAGGGCCAAAGAGGTCTCTGCTTGACATGTATGGGCAGTCTATTCCAGAGTCTGGGGAGTCTCTGGGTTAGGAACCTATCCCTCCAGCATGTTTTGTTTATTGTGATGACAAGGTTAGATCCCTGGAGTGTGTGGCTCTGAGGGATTGGGATTTTTTAAGTGTAGCATGTCCAACAGCTCTGGGTTTGACATGGCCTTGTATGTTAAGCAGAGTATAGTTGGAGTTTTTTAAGGTGGTCAGCGTAGGGCATCTACTGGGCCTGTGATTCTTTTAGTGAGGTATTTCTGCAGCCTTTCCAGTTGTTGCAGATATCTTGAGAGGTACATGCCAAACAGACCGTTGTATTCTATAATGGGTCTAATGAGGGATGAGTACACTGGGACAATAACCTCCTTTTTTCTGGATGAAAAGCTCTTAGTGATGAGGTGTGCCACATAGAAGGATTTCCTGACTGTTGTGGCTATGTGGTTATCAAAGCTGAGACCACTGTCCACCTGTGTCCCTAAGTCTCTTATTACACTTTCAGTATTTAGTGTACTGCTACCTATGTGGTAATTCTCGGGTATATGTTTTTTTCCCAAAGGGGATAACTATACATTTCTTGGCATTGAGCTTGAGCCCATGGCTCTGGCACCAAGCATCTGTTTCTGTAAGGCCCTTTTGCAGAGTATCCACATCATTTGGGGATTCAATAATGGCTCCCAGTTTGCAGTCATCTGTAAACGTTGTTGGCCAGAGTCCTTTAGCATTGGCCTGTACTTCAGAGAAGTAGATGCCAAACAAGAGTGGTCCCAGGACTGAACCCTGAGGTACTCCACTTGTCACTTGTCTGGAGCTGGATTTGGAGTCGGCTACTTTTACAGTGTGGGTTCTGTCAGTAAGCCAGTTGGCAACACATCGAGTGACATAGGGATTAATGCCCAGCTTAGTAAGTCTATCTATGATTCCAGAGTGGGGGGTGGTGTCAAAGGCCTTGGCGAGGTCCAGATAGGCTGTGAGGACTGCCTTACCCTCGTCCACAGCTCTGGAGACTGATTCAAAGAAATCACTCAGGTTCAGGAGACAAGATCGGCCCTTCACGAACCCAAACTGGGTGCGGTCCAGTGTTTGAAGGTTGCCAATGTCTTTGTTTATAAGTTCCATGATAATACGTTCCATGGCCTTGCAGATCAGGCTCATCAGACTGATGGGGTGGTAGTTCCCAGGATCCAAGATGGATCCCCCCTTGTGGAGTGGGATAACTGTAGCTGTGTGCCAGTCAGTGGGCACGAAGCCTGAGTTGAGGCTATGATTAAACATGACACTTAGGTGAGGTGCCAGTTAATTTTGTAGTTCATGTAATACACAGCCCGGGATGTCATATGGTCCCATGGATGCTGCATTCTTAGCTTTGGATAGTGTGTTTTTTACCTGTGTGGCCGTTATTACCAGAATTTGGTAATCTTCCAGTACTGAGATGGGCCATTTAGGGGGTGACAGGGGGGGTGAAGTTGGAACTGAACTGATCTGCCAGGATATTGGCAATATCCTTGGGATCAGTATATTTAATGCCATTCTGTTTTAGCTCAGAGCAGATCTGAGCATTGCCATTTAGATTCTTGACATAGTTATAGAATGTATAAGTCCAGTAAAACAAACCAAACAGCCACACAAAAGGCCTCAGTAATTTGGAAATGGAATGGCAGTGGAGAACGATCCAAAACAGTATATTAATACTTTAAAGAACACTTTATTGACCAAAAAAATAAAGAAATATATGTAAAATCAAGCACTTTCATCTTCAATATTGGAGATTTATCAAGATCTTGAAGCATCATTAAGGGTATGATTTTTTGGATTTTCCAGTTAAGAGATAATAGGGTAGTAGTGCAGCTGTCTGGTTTAAACTTGGACAGGTTGCATGCTGCTTTATAAACATGACATTTAAGTGGCTGTGTCAGACGTATGATTAAATTTCTCAAAATCTTTTGGGTTTCTAATACTGCTATTGGGAATGGACCCCGTTCCTAAGCCGGGTATGGGTAAAGTTTGTAAGAGCAGTATTTAAAAATTGTCCCTATTTTGGGGCCTTTGTCCCACTTTTGTTTATGGCTTTGTCCAGATTTCTTGCTCTAAGAGGTTGAGAGGTATCGGTGTATGTGTGTGAGATTTACTTAATGGCAGCCTTGTGTGTGGGCATACAGGCATTACAGAGCTTCATTGTGTTGTTACTTTTATTTTACTTAATAGTATTCTAACGGCATGCAGGCATTGCAGCTTCCAGTCTTTGCTTCTTTCAGACTGTTATTTAATGATACCTAGTAACTATGAACCTGTTATCAGTTTGCCATCCATTCTCTATTGCAATATTACTAGCTTATTTATCTATCATAGGTACTTTATTCCTCAAGGACAACAACAGAAACTTTATTTGTAGATGAAACAAAGAAATATAAAGTTGTTTGCCAGCAGTAACTTCTTCATTAGTTACAGATCTTACAGATCTCTCTAATGTGGATTATTTATATGACTTTTACTTCTGCAGAGATTGTGCTTGAGCCATATTTTGGTTATCTCTTCAGTTTGCATTTGAAAGTTGGTATCCCACAATTCCATTGGAGTGGGCGGGGCTACACAGTTATGTATGCAAATATTATGTTAAGCAGCATACAGATTTGTACCTATTTTCATGGGCCTTTGTCCAGATTTTTGATGTTTCCAGGTTGAGAGGTATGGAGAGAACCCAGGACCGATCCCTGTGGGACTCCACTTGTGACTGGTCGGCAGTCTGACTTGGAGTCTGCTACTTTCACACTGTGTGTTCTATCTGTGAGCCAATTTTGCAACCCACCTAGTGATATAGGGATTGATGCCTAGTCTGGTGAGTTTATCAGTAATTCCCGAGTGAGGAATGGTATCAAAGGCCTTGGCCAAATCAAGGTATGATGTATGCACTGCCTTACCTTCCTCCACAGCCCTGGTGACTGACTCAAAGAATTCAACCAGGTTAAGCAGGCATGATCTCCCTTTCACAAAGCCAAATTGCATGGGGTCTAGAGTATGGAGATTTCCTATATCTTTGTTAATCAGGTCCATGATGATGCATTCCATAGCTTTACATATCATACTTGTCAAGCTAATGGGGTGATAATTCACAGGGTCTGTAGTCACTCCCCTTTTATGGAGAAGGGATGACTGTAGCAGTTCGGCATTCAGTAGGGACAAAGCCTGAGGTGAGGTTGTGACTGAACAGGGCAGACAGACATGGTTGAAAAGGCAAAGAACCAAACTCCAGATGAAATAACCAGGTTGAAGCAGGATACGTGAACGTAGAAACACGCTGGTTATACACTGCAGTACAATTGCATAAAAACTTTAATCTTCAGTTGCAGAGAAGTAAGCACTTTCACAACCAATAACAGTTGCTTCATCAGACTACATATAAAATCAAACATACCCATTTTATATTCGTGATGCAATACAAACTGTCCAATTACTGAGATACTAATTAACACTTGAAAAAATTTAAAAGGGTAAGTACACATTTGTGAAAATGCTTATAAAATATATATCTGTATACCGATATACATCTAGGAAATATATATACACACACATATATGACCAACCTACAAGTCAGAAATTAATAGGCACATGCAGCATGTTTTTTATATTTTTATAAGCATTTTCACAAATGTGTACTTACCCTTTTCAAATTTTTTCACGTGTTAATTAGTATCTCAGTGATTGGACAGTTTGTATTGCATCACAAATATAAAATGGGTATGTTTGATTTTATATGTAGTCTGATGAAGCAACTGTTATTGGTTGTGAAAGCGCTTACATCTCTGCTATCGAAGATTAAAGTTTTTATGCAATTGTACTGCCGTGTATAACCAGCATATTTCTACATTCACACACAGACATGGTGCCAGTTCACTTTGTAGTTCATGTAGAACACAGCCAGGGATGTTATCTGGTCCCATGGAAGCTGTATTCTTGGCCTTGGACAGTGCAGCTTTAACCTGTGCTGCAGTAATGCTGGGTGCCTGGCATTCTTCTGGTATTGTGATTGGTCCTTTGGGGGGGGGGTAAAGTTGGCACTGAATCTGTCAGCCAGTATGTTTGCAATATCTGTTGGCTCAGTATAGGAGGTACTATTGTGCAGTATCTCATAGACAAATCTGTATTTTGCCGTGGAGGTTCTTGACATAGCTATCGAAGGCTTTGCAATTGTTTTTAGCATCTGCCTCAATTTTCCCTTCATAGCTGGCTTTAGAGAATTGGATGAGGGATCTCAACTTTTTGTTGAGGCTAATAAGGTAGTTTTTCTAGTCTTGGGATGTTACCTTTTTCTGCAACAGTTTCTTCCTTCTGTTGTAGAGTTTATTAATGACAGGGGACCACCAGATTGGCTTCTTTTTTTTTGGAGGAGAGCATCTTGGTTCTGTTGCGTATGGCTAGTTCCATGCATTTGTGTACATCTTCATACAGTGCATTGGTGTATGATTCAGCAGTCATGCAGCTATTTTCCATTTGCGTGGGTGCCATGAAGTTAGCCACCTCTATTTTTAAGAGTCCAAAGTCTGCTTTGGAGAAGTTTTTCAAAGTGGTTACCTTTGTGGGGTGTGCGGGCGAGATATGGATTTCCATGGTGATTAGTTTATGGTTGGATCTGACAAGGTCGGGATTGACCATTGGTGTAGAACAATGGTCGCCCATGTCAGTAATAACCAGGTCAAGGATATTGGTTCCTCTAGTGGTCAAGGATATTGCTTTCTCTAGTGGGGGTCAGGATGAGTTGGTCTAGGGCATTGGAATTGATGAATTGCAGGAAGTGTTGGGCCAGTGTAATGGTGCTTGAGTAGTTTTCCCACTTGATGGAGGGGTAGTTGAAGCCTCCTTGTAAGAAAGTGTTGGGTTGGACCTTGATAGATTCTAGGGTAATTAGGAATGTGGAGTGAGAGTCTAGGGACATAGTTGGGGACCTATAGTAGGCTATGACTTGGACTGCCGTCTTACCCAATGTTAGTTGTAGCTGAAATATCTCAGATGCATTATGCTGGGCTACTTGTGTGGAGGTGTGCATAATCTTTATGAATATGGAGACACCACTGCCTTTGGAGCTATGGTCTATGCTTTGTGGCCGAACGGTGTGGAATGAGTTATAGCCTGGTAGTGCAGGGGTGCTTTCTGTTGCTTTAAACCAGGTCTCCATTACAGCACAAATGTCGATGTTCTCCATTTTGAGGAGTGCTTGAGCAAGTGCATCTTGAGATTTAGACTTCTAGCATTGAGCAGCATGGCCCTCAGATTGCATTTATTTATAGCTGTTAAGGTGGTAATTTGGTCTTTGGAACACCGCCTAAAAATGGCACTATAGGGGTGGGAAGAGCCTTAGCCAGTACCAACAACCCAGGGGTGACAGATGCAGGCCATCTCTGGCAAAGCATCTAGGTCTGTGAATCATGTCATCCCAAGAAGACAGATATTGGATCCCCTTAGAATGACACCAGAAACTTAGCCAAGTGTTGAAGCCAATCATTTTTTGTTTGTGCTGCAATATCATTCTGGTTGATGGTAGGATACTGCTCAGGTCTAGTGTCATACCTGCCTGGGCCACATAATCCGAACGTTCCACCATCTCTTTTCATGTACTCCAGGGAGGTGTGTCTCAGGTCATTTCCACCCATATGGACAATGACAGTGTCATACTTGTACTTGTTGTGGAGGGACCTGAGTGCGTGCGTTATATGTCAGATTCTGGCACCTGATAGACAGCTGATTGTCACCTTCTCCTTATTCAACCTAGTGAGTGGGACATCTGTGTGCCTCAGTATTGAATCACCTATGATTAGTGTATTGGGCAAGGTGTTTAGCCTTAGGGGCTTAGGTTGAGGGGCACACTTTGGAGGTGAGCTATGTGTCCTGTGGTTTGTGTTGTGGTGGTTGAGTGCATTTCTATTTCGGAGGTCTCTGCTGTTTGGGTAAATTTCTGTTGAAGAGGCTCCACGAAGGTGGGTGTGTGGTTTGTGTTTTTATTTGAGAGCTGTGATAGTGGGTGTTCTGGAGGGCTATGTGTGGTGCAGGTACTGACCTGTTCCTATTAACCAGCTAGTCCAGTCTTGGTTGGAGAGTGCATAGCTTCCAATTTGGTGATATTAGTGCATCTCTCTCAAGTCTGAGTGTTGGGAGGTAAGAGGAGAGGGTTGTCTGTGTACATGAGGCAGTTGCTATACTACCTCAGAATACCCAAGTGCACCAGGTTAATAGGAGAAACCTCAGGAAACTGCCCTGTAATCATGCCAGGAGGGGTGGTCATAACTGCTATGTACTGGAACTATTTCCTTGAAGAATGACTAGTGATAATGGCACTTAAGTGTGCTACAATAATTGCTACAAAAACCTGTTGACATGTAGAGCAATTAAGCTATCTGAAGTGCAAGAGATAAGGAACTAGCAAGATCTTTGGGAAAAACTGAAGAGGAGACTTTCTGGAACCAGGAATAGTTTACCTCAGCTTGGCGCCGCAGTTCAGAGCTTAAACAAGTGCAAACTCACGCAAACACGGGCTTTTAAACCAGAAAGGGATGGGAAAACAGCCTGAATGGTCAATAGACTACAATTTCTGGTCCAGAAACCACTCCTCTTGTGGTAAATAGGCTACCTAGTGCTTACCACTCCCACCAATAAGCTAAAAGGCTTCCCTCCAACACAGAAAGGCTTGGAGGCTCAGAAGCTTACAAACGGTCCTGGATACAGCAAATTTGTATCTGGACTAGACTAGTTACAGGAAAGGTGGGAAACAAGTGCAAACATGGGCTTTTAAACCAGAAAGTTGAAAGAGATGGAAAAACAGCCCAAACTGCCAATAAACTACAATTTCTGGGCCAGAAACCACTCCTCTTGTGGTAGATAGGCTACCTAGTGCTTACCACTACAACTGATAATCTAGAAGGCTTCCCTCCAACACAGAAAGGCTTGGGGCGCTCAGAAGCTTACAGAGAGTCCTGGATACAACAAGTCTGTAACTGGACTAGACTAGTTAAAGGACAGGTGGGAAACAAGCGCAAATGCATGCTTGCATGCTTTTAAACTAGAAAGTTGAGAGGGATGGAAAAACTGCCCAAACGGCCAATACACTATAATTGAGGATGTGCTCACATTTAACTTACCCAAACCTCAAATTCCTCTCAAACACAGTTGTCAGAAACACTGCATGCACACAAATAAGACAACTCCCACCACATCACATAAAACCACCTGTCATTGTGCCTCAACTATCAAGGCCATGAGGTGCAACACCACAGAATCAAATATATTATTCATAGGAGACTCCATTGTGAGACATACCAATCTCTCTCTCATCAGGCTACATAAGAAGTTATAGTTAGTTGCCTGTCAGGGACCAAGATTCATCACATGCAAGCACTGAGGTCACTAAACCTCAAGTATCAGTATGACTCAGTCATAGTCCATGTGGATGTGAATGACCTGAGATGTACCTCTCTGGACCATATGTGACACAGGCAGGTATGAGCCGACCACTGAGCAGTATCCCACTGTCTTCATCATGGATGGTGCCACAATACCAACAAAAGATGATATCCCCTTTTAATTTTTTTCCCTGTAATTTGTCCTTTATCGTGGTGTAACTGCAAAGTGGTTTGCCACTGTTTCATGGCTGCTGCAACATAATCGATCACTGTAGGGTGTATCTTATAAATTTTCAAGCCCCGTTTCATCCATGAATGTGGGATACTGGCAAATGCTTTTTTGTGATCTATCCATGATATATTTAGATTCTTCCCCTGTTTACATTTTTTCCTTAATGAATTTATTCTACAAAAAATTTAACTTGGTTCAATATGACTTTCTTTTATTACCCTTTTGTTGTATTGCCATGACTGAGTTTTCTTCTAAATGACTACAAACTCTTGTCGGCATCAATTCCAGTATATAGGAAATACATTGTCAGAAGGCAAGTTATTAGTCTATTATTTTTAGGGTAGCTTGCATGTTTGTTCTTAAGTAGAAATATTGTTTTCCTTTTGTTAGCCAGGTTGGTGTCTCTTCCGGGTGTGCATATAAATAATATTTAATCATGGGTAAATATTTATATAAAGATGTCAATACTATTAGCCAGAAATTAGGTACTGCATCTAGGCCTGAGATTTTCCAATTATGATCTTTTCTTAACTTTGTTTCAATTTCTCTGGCCATTACTTCATCCAATTTCATATCCTGTACATTTGAACTTCTTTCTTTTACTTTTTCGATCCATTCAGGATCTTTGTTATTTTCCACAGGATCTTGATATATATTTGTCCAAAATGTATCGATTTCTGTTTTTTTTTTTGTGTTTCAATCTTTTTTGCCTTGTTTCTCAGTTCTGTATAAAGGTGTTTTGGGTCATCAATATATTGTTTATTTTGTACTTTTCCTTTATATTTATCTGCATATCTTCTAACTTTCTGTGCCTGTGCTTATATTTTTAGTCTATGATTTGTGATAGTGCACAATAGATACTGATGTGTTGTGATACTGTGCATTGCTTTTATCACCGCTCTGTCTTAGAGTTCTCTATCTGTATTGATCTGTTCCTTCTTCTGTACTCCTCTACCAGTGACACTTCTTACTTTAACTGCTTTATAGTTGTCTGTATTTAGTACTTCCATGATGTCATTTGATTTCTTCCATTCCTTTCCTTTATTGCCCTGTGTTTGTGTGGTAAGACTTTAACTGTTACTAATTTAGCTGCAAATTAATATAGCCTATTTACTTCTGTTATATTACACAAATTTCTGTTGAAAGATTTAATTACTGTATTAATTTGTTTAATCAGACTCTAACATTTTGGGTCTTATTGACTTTCTTTAATATTTTTTCATTGATCTTTATATGTCTATCCTTCACTATTAAATAAACCAACTGTTACCTTTGCTCTCTGGTTGCTTCAGGGATTCTACAGAAAGTTAGTGAACATATTTCTGTGACATATTCTCTTCAGCTGCATCATCTGTTGCTCTTTCATAGAGGAATTCACTTGTCTATCGCTACACAGCATTGAGTGTCAGACTTGTCACTTGTCTATCGCTACACAACATTGACTGTGTCAGACTTGTCACTTGTCTATCGCTACACAACATTGACTGTGTCAGAGTTGTCACTTTTCTATCGCTACACAACATTGACTGTGTCAGAGTTGTCACTTTTCTATCGCTACACAACATTGACTGTGTCAGAGTTGTCACTTGTCTATCGCTACACAACATTGACTGTCAGAGTTGTCACTTGTCTATCACTACACAACATTGACTGTGTCACAGTTGTCACTTGTCTATCGCTACACAACATTGACTGTGTCAGAGTTGTCACTTGTCTATCGCTACACAACATTGACTGTGTCAGAATTGTCACTTGTCTATCGCTAAACAACATTGTGTCACAGTTGTCACTTGTCTATCGCTACACAACACTGACTGTGTCAGAGTTGTCACTTGTCTATCGCTACACAACATTGATTGTGTCAGAGTTGTCAATTGTCTATCGCTACACAACATTGACTGTGTCAAAGTTGTCACTTGTCAATCGCTACACAACATTGACTGTGTCAGAGTTGCCAATGTTTCTTGCTCCTTTCCTTGCTGTGCAACTCCAGCTGAAGGTTTGTACTCATTTCCTACTGAAGGCTGTAGAGAATCATCATGTGGCAAGTGATCAGATGCTTACCGTTTCACCTGTTTCTCCTTCATTTGTTAGACTCAGTGACCCATCATGCTGCAACATTACCACTGTTGCATTTTATACAGTAAATCCTTTACTTCACAGGTAATCCATAACTACAGTTTCTATTTCTTTAACTTCCCCATTAGCAATCCTCTTTTCTACTTTCCCACTTTGTTTTCTTATTTTTTGTATTGTGAAATGTTGTATATCCAGATGCCTTTGCTGTATTTCTCTGCAACTATCTTTGGTGCCACTTTTTTGTATTGATTTGTTTTCTTTTCTGCCTTTGCATAATTATTGTGCCACATTAAAGTTATTATACATTCCCATGTCCATATTTCTTCCACCGATGTCTCCCGCTCTTTGTGTTTGCTTTACTTTGGGGGCTAACTGTTCCATCATGCTATAACATAAACTGTGTTAGCCTTTCTACACTAAATCCTTCACTTTGGAAGTATGCCTTAGCTTTAGCTTCTATTGGTTTAACTTCCACTTTACTAATCTTCTGTTTTACATTACCCCTTTGTGATCCTATTTTTGTGTTGTGAAAGTTTCCATATCAGGATACTTTGCCTGTATTTCTCTTCAAATAACTTTGAAGATGCTTTCTGGTATTGGTTACTTTGGTTGTCTCCTTTGCATAAGTATGAACCTATATCATTTTCTTGGGTGGCAAAAGCCAGGGTACCTTTTTGGCTGGGCTTGTATAGGCCCTAGGGACAATAGCCTAATACCTACCTATGAATCTATACAGCAGCAAAACAAATCTTTCTTTCCAACATGCATGTTTATTTTTCATGCCATTCGAAAATATTTGGGTTTTGTACTTTACATTTTTTGCACTTCCTTGGCTGCTTCTTTTTCCAAATGGCCCAAAGTTTTTGTCTATCTAATGCTTTTCATGGATCAGTTGTATTAATGAACACAAAGATGCATTTGAAGGTTTTGACAGTTTTTCTTGTGTAAGCATTTTCCTTTTCTCTAATTTCTCTCTTAATGTTTTTAATTTTTTTGCATCTGGAATTTATGGGCATCTTGCATAATAGTAATGATACATAATTTTTTTCTTATCCTAAACAGTCCAGTCTATCATCTTTATTGCTCTTTTTCTGACCTATCAGTTTTTGTAGACTAGTAATTCCTTCTACAATGGGGAATAGGGCATTCCTCTAAACCTGGCCTAATCCCATTGTTGGAATGTTTCTGTGTCTTGAAAATTCTATACTGTCAGTTTTTCCAGTCCTGGAACCAGTGCACCTATGAGGATCCGACACTTTTTAATGCGTCTTTTTTATTTTTTACCCTACCTCAATCCATGATATATGCTATATAAAATACACTGTATGCATCAGTGTCATACCCAGTTAAGTATAGCTTATTTAAAGAAAAGTTCATTGCTAACCAGTACCCTGCCTTTTCCTACATTCCACTATAGCTGGAGACTGAGTACAGAAAAAAGAGTTTGAGGTGACCCACATAAGACCTGTTATTTACACTCTTTATTCTTTTAATGAGGAATCTCTTTGGCCACTATGCTTGTTGCAGATGCCTGGTCAGATACATGCTGAAGAGTGTAGTGTACTCGATTATTGGTCTAATGAGGGCTAAGCATAGTGGGACTATGATCTCCTTAGATCTGGATGCCTTGCCATAACTCATAACTTGCCCCACATAGAAGGATTTTCTCACCACCGTGGACACATGGTGATCAAAGTTCAGGTTACTGTCAACCTGAGTTCTGAAGTCCCTTATCACTGGGTCTGCTCTTAGGAAAGTGTTATTAATTTATTTTCAGTTTGATGTCCACTGGGCTAGGAGAGCCCGTTTTCAGTGGAGGCCCGGGGAGAAAAGCTCCATGTTACAAAGTTTAGATACAGATACAATACAGAAAAGAACAGTTTACAGTTATGTTTCATACTAGAGAGCAGGTGTAGTTTCTTAGGTACATGTTACCTTTGGATACAGATACAATATTATTAATGAACAATTTACAGTTACATTTCATGTTAGAGAGCAGGTGTAGATTCTTAGGTACATGGTACAAATTTGACATTTACAATATGTACATGTGTGTGGTAGCCTATAGATCATAGCTAGAGAGGCTAGTAATCATAGCTAGAGAGGGGTTTAGAGGTGGAGAGAGTAGGTGTAAATTCTTGGGTACATGGTACAAATTTGATATTTACAATATGTACATATGTGTGGTAGCCTATAGATCATAGCTAGAGAAGCTAGTAATCATAGCTGGAGAGTTGTTGAGGTGGAGAGCGACTTATAGGACAAGGTGGGGAGAATGCAGTTGCATTTTCTGTTAGAGTAAAGGTAGGAATGTAACTGAGATTTAAAGTTTTCAAAGTTTGCACAGGTCCTTAGACAGGAAGGAAGAGAATTCCATTTTTTTGCTAAGGAAAAGGATAGCAGGAGTTGACCAGGGCAATTGGGTTTTCGGACACAGGTTAGGTTTTGGTGAGTGGATCTGAAAGTTCTCTGAGGGGTGTAGGGGAGAAGGATGTTGCATAGAGCAGGGCACTTAGGGGGTTGAAAGATTAGTTTGTGGGCTGTGGTAATCTGAAGATAGTCTAGATGGTTGGAGAGTTCAAGCCAGTGTAACAAATTAAGGGCAATACAGTGATGAGAGGAGTATTTGGCTTTGGGGACAAATTTAGTAATCTTATTATAACAGACTTCCAATTTTGAAGTGAGTGTGGCAGATAAGTTAGTTAATAGAGGAGCGCCATACATTAGTGAGGGGAGTAGATAGGTAGTGGCAAGTGTTTCTCTGGTGGAAGGAGAGAGAAATTGAATGTTCCTGTATAGCATACCAAGTTTTATATGGCTTTTCTTAATATTTTGCTGGATGTGAGTGTTGAATTTCAGGTGTTCATCAATAGTGACCCCAAGTAGTTTGGCAAAGGGAACAACCTCTATAGTGGAGTTATTTTGGCTAATGATTTGGAATTAATTTTTATGAAGAGGGGAAGATTTTGTGGGAGAAAATAATAATATTTTGGATTTATTGGCATTTAGTGAGAGGTGATTCTGAAGCATCCAATTTTCAGTGGTGGATAAAGCAGCTTGGGTCAGTGTCTGAAGCTCTGGGAGGTTGGTGGCACTGTAGATTAATGTGGAATTGTCTGCATATTGTACAGTTTTGGTAATGGGTATGGCTTTGTGGAAATTGTTAATAAAGATGTTGAACAGCATTGGACCGAGTATGGATCCTTGGGGAATCCCAGTGGGGGTGGGAAGGAAGGTTGAGGTGCCTGTCCCCCATTTTACAGCTTGAGATCTATTGGAGAGGTAGCTAGAGAACCAGGATAAGGTATTCTGGGAGAGATTAAGGTTGGAGAGATGGTTTAGGAGATGGGTGTGGGAGATGGTATTGAATGTCTTGGACAGATCTAGAAGAATATTAGAAACTATTTTTCCAGAGTCCCGGGCAAGATTTATTGTTTCTAGGAAGGAGAGAAGTGCAGTGGTTGTACTACGGCCTGGACGGAAGCCTTGTTGGGTTGGCGTGATTAGTTAGCTAATGTTGTAATTTGTAGGGGTTGTAATGTTGTAATTTGCAGGGGTGGTCATCTTTCCAAAGGGTATAAATATGCATTTTTGCATTGAGTGTTAGGCTATGTTTCTGGCACTAGTTACTTGGCTCTCAGACCCTCCTTAAGGATATCTACATCTCTGGAGGATTCAGTCATTGCAACCAACGTGCAGTCATCTGCAGATCTGGTCACCCAAAGACTCTATATTTGCTATGACTTCAGAGAAGTGTATTCCAAACAGGAGAGGTCCAAATGTCAAGTCCTCTGGAATACCACTACTAACAGGCCTGTTGGTGGAGTGGATACCCCCACCCTAACTTCATGTGTCCTATCCATGAGCCATTTCACTGTCCGTTGGGTTACATACAGATTTATGTCTAAATTTTTTAGTTTGTCTGTAACACCCAAGTGATGTCGTGTGTTGAATGCCTTTACCAGGTCGAGGTAGGCAGTATACAGTTTTTTGCTGATCATCCATGGCTCAAGTGGCCTTCTCAAAGTAGTCCACTGGGTTTAGTAGGTGTGACCTACCATTGACAAAACCAAACTGGGATGGGTCCAGTGTTTGAAGATTCCATATGTATTTATTAGATCCATGATAACTTTTTCCATGCCTTTGTATATGACTAGTCCAACTTATGGGTCTGCAGTTCCCTGGGTCTGTTGATGGTCCACCTTTATGTAGAGAGATGACTGCTGCAATCCTTTATTCCCTAGGGACAAAACCTGTCTGAAGGCTGTGGCTGAACAGACATTCTAGTTGGCCTGAGGGGTCATTTTTCAAACTATATAGGTGGCATACCTGGATATTATCAGGGCTCATTGCTGTATTGTTTTAACAATGAAGAGCTCACTGAGGACCCATTCTTTAGTAACAGTGGGGGGATAAGTTGTAGAGGATATTTCTTGGGGAGTAACTAGTCATCTTCGAGTCATATGGACTCTGTCTTTTGCTTGTACCTTTTTGCTGTTGTGTAATACGTTTGAGTAAAGTTACTGTTGTCTACTCTTTTATCTTGGACTTAATTAACTACTTTAGCCAATTAAATGTTTCTGTCAAGGCTTTTCTCGGTGCACTACAAGGTTGAAAGGTAGGGCTTCAATTATAACTGAAATGTCATGACATCACAAGAAATTAATGGCATTTATTGCATGCATATTGATATAAACTAGACAGTCTAGTTTCAAATTGGAACTAGCCAGTACAACTTTATACATACATAAATAAGTAAACAGACACACATTCCATGTGAAACTGTAGTTTCATTTATTTTACAAAATAAACAAGCAAGTACACACTCTGGTTCCATGTGAAGTCATAGTTTTATTTATTTGACTGTTTCATAACTATCATATGTATGTATAGATAGATAGACATTTTGATTTAATGTAATAGGTTTGCAGAGAAACAGTGTAAATTGCAAGTAAAAGCAAGTGTGATATTTTGTTGCAGAGAGACAATTTTGCTGATGAATCACGACAATGCAGGACATCTATAATGCACACTCAGTTTAAAGAACACTACTTGCACATAAAGCTAAAAAAATAAATAAATAAAAATGGAGAGACCCTTCTATACTTAACATAGCCACACTATTAAACAGCTTATTTATATTTATACATTTTACATATGTACATGCATACAAATATCTCAGACATGAGCAATAAAGCTGTTCTTACATACAAAGTGATAGTTATAATTTGACCTCATTTACATTTCTTATATCTTTTCAGCTGTCATCTTGCTTGAATTCCACTTATGCAGTTTGCTAAGCTGTTTGACATTCTTTCAGAAAGTAGTATACTTCTTTATTCTATTTTCAATGTTCTGTTTGTGTCTTGCACCATGGAGCTCAAGTTGTGACTGAAAAGGGTCTGCCAGCCACCCAGTTACATGGCTATCAAGCTGAAATTAATAAGTAAATAAACAAACAGCTGAATAAAGGAATAAGGGGAATACATTAAATGATTTCAAACAGTGTAATTCATGGTACCTTGGAGAGTACAGTATACATCTGTTTGTTGTTTTCATTACTTACTAAAATAAACAATTAAATGTTTGTTTTACAGGTACCTTGTTATGTATATAGTCAGTACTCTTTACAGGACATAAAACACAGTAGGGGTGTATTCAGAAAGGAAGAATAGCACAGTGTGTAAAGCTAAACTATAGCGTGAAGTGAGCGTTGACAAGCAGGGCATATGCAATTCAGAGGTATCTGTAGCACAGTCATGAAAACTGGTGTGGTCAGTAGTATATACTAATGAGCATATTATGACATTCAAATGAGAAGGATTATAGCAATACATTCATCAATAAACTGATGTTTTTGTCTGCATATATATTCTAGATGCAGCATACACATTTGTGAGATACTTGGTAATTATATATTAGGTTGATAAGTTCATAGGTATGTACTACTCATGCAGTTTAAAAGACCATTGATAAGCATATCCAGCTAAGCCTGAGCACTGTTGAATGAGCTAAGCTCCATGGTCAAGAAGCACCATGTTATATACCCCAACGAGGATTTATGATTTCCATGCTATTCATTCAAAATATTACTGATTACAGATGATGTGTAGTATTGCTTGACATGCATAGGAAGTATATTCAGTAAGTACAGGGTTCCTTGGGATAGAAATCTGTTGTGTCAGCCATGTTCTATTTCTGTGCCTATAAAAGATTAAAGTTTTTGTTACGGTTGCATAGCTGTAAGAGATCAAGCAGGGTGGAATGGACCATGTACCCTACTGATGGACCGCACTCTGTCTGCTGAAGAATGGCATACAGAGCAAGAACTGCACATGTCAAAATGGCATTTGAATCCTTGATATAAGTATCACCATGAATAGTAGGCAACAGTAAGGAGTGTGGAAGGGTGTACAGCTCAGCAAACCATGTGGCCTCAGTGTAAATTTCATAATCAGGCCTTTAACACAAATTTTGCATGTTATATCTTAGGTACCACAATACATTACAGGTAATGTCAGCATGTTCCAGAAGGTGATATGTAAGGCAGGTGTTTCCATTCACATGGAAGAGCACCAGCAAGGTACCAGGCAATCAAACATGCAGGAAGCTCCAGTCAACAAAAGGTGTTGTTGGCAGGTGCTATGTGTGTCTTACAGATAACACACAGGGTCTGCAAATAAGCAATAATGTTAGGCAAGTTAGAAGAGTTTATTTTTCAGCTATCTTTCATAAGCGTTGGACTTCTTCTTCCCAATTTCTTGATGCTCTCCCATGATGTCCTTGCCCACTGCACATGAGAAGTTGCCACTATGCTAAATGAGCATGGAGTCTAACTGAGTGTGGGGTATATGTTTGGGATACAAGCTTTATCACTCCACTGTTTTCTTCAATATAGCCGTCACCTTTGCTGGGTAAGCATGGTACCCTACTCATGGCAGAAAACTGTTCCTTCTTAAGTGCCAGTCTATGATGACACTGTGTGAGTGGGCTTCTGTGTTGTTTGGTAGTGTTGTAGGCATTGTACTACAGTACCTTCTGTGGCCCGTGAGACTGGAGCCAGCCAGTAATTCTTCATCTCCTGATCAGTCATATGTCGCTGCTATTTATCCTTAGACTATTCTTATTTTAACCATATAAATGCTCCACATAGGGCTGATAAACAACAGGCTATAAAAATCAATGTGCTGCATTACTGATGACATATATTTTGGAGTTTATCTCATAAGGTTTGCACTGCCTCCCCGTGGCTTTGTGCAGCCACCAGATAGCTTGCCAAGTGTAATGCTGCCTTCAAGGTATTTATTATCTGTTATTCTAATATGACCATTGATACTGTAAATGAATTTGTACTCACACTGGTACTGGTGCTGTGTCCAGTGCCACTGTCTTGAATTGAGCCCACTGTGAAAGCAATATAGTGTAAAATGTCCAATTATTCTTCACCTCACCCTTTTTGCTGATAGCTTCCGGCCTGAACTATACATATGTTGTCCAATTTTGAGTTGGGAGTACCTTGTTTGCCTTCTGTTTGTATATCCAGAAAGAACTTTAACTCTGTAATGGCAAATCAATGTCTACATGTAATTACTCTTGGCCACCTGCTGCTGAGATTTTCCTCCTAACTACCTCTCCCGACCAAATTCATATAAATATGGCAACAGTTATCCTGAAAACAAAATGCAGTGCAGTCTGAGAGCATGCCAACACACAATTAAAATTATCATCTCTAAAACTTTAGATGACTAAGAGCAAGAATACTCTTGTTACTTGATAGGTTCACAGGTGGTGACTAGGCTACTGACCCAAAGGTCTTTACAAGCCTACCCATGTGTACCCAATACAAAACTAGAGAAACCCAATATAAAAGATCTAGCCTAAACTCAAGATCTTAGTTAGAAATGACTACCCATATCTAGGAGGGTCATAAGGTGAACTCCCCGGCAAGGAATTTAAAGTTTCCCATCCAGTCATCCAGGCTATACTTAAACAGGGACATAGAGTGGCTCTGTTTGATGTGAATTGGTAGCCTATTCCAGAGGAATGGCAACCTCTTAGAGACATAGCTGTCTGTCCAGCTGGTACTAATTATGTTGTAGGCCAGGTTACGCTCTCTGGAGCAGACCCTTATCCCATCTGACTTGTAGGCCAGGTTACGCTCTCTGGAGCAGACCCTTATCCCATCTGACTTGTAGGCCAGGTTACACTCTCTGGAGGAGACACGTATCCCATCTGACTTGTAGGCCAGGTTACGCTCTCTGGAGCAGATACTTATCCCATTTGACTTGTAGGCCAGGTTAAGCTCTCTAGAGCAGACCCTTATCCCATCTGACTTGTAGGCCAGGTTAAGCTCTCTAGAGCAGACTCTTATCCCATTTGACTTGTAGGCCAGGTTAAGCTCTATAGAGCAGACCCTTATCCCATTTGACTTGTAGGCCAGGTTACTCTCTCTGGAGCAGACCCTTATCCCATCTGACTTGTAGGCCAGGTTAAGCTCTCTAGAGCAGACCCTTATCCCATCTGACGTGTAGGCCAGGTTATGCTTTCTTGAGAAGACCCTTATCCCATCTGACTTGTAGGCCAAGTTACGCTCTCTGGAGCAGACCCTTATCCCATCTGACTTGTAGGTCAGGTTACGCTCTCTGGAGCAGACTTTTATCTCATTTGACTTGTAGGCCAGGTTACGCTCTCTGGAGCAGACCCTTATCCCATCTGACTTGTAGGCCAGGTTACGCTCTCTGGAGCAAACCCTTATCCCATCTGACTTGTAGGCCAGGCTACGCTCTCTGGAGCAGACCCTTATCCCATCTGACTTGTAGGCCAGGTTATGCTCTCTGGAGCAGACCCTTATCCCATCTGACTTGTAGGCCGGGTTACACTCTCTGGAGCAGACCCTTATCCCATCTGACTTACAGATGTGCAGCACTGCCATTGGGTTGGGATATGAGATGCTCTGTAGGCCAAGTGCACAAGTCTCCTGTAAGTAGTCTGTATGCTACTGAGTAGCTGGAGACCCTGAATTTTCTTTTTTAAAAATCTCTGAGGTCTCTCAAGGTGTTGCAGGTGCCTGGTAAGGTACATACCAATGGGAGCCTTGTACTCAATTATTGGCCTGATGAGAGTCAAGTACAGGGGAGTTATGACCTCTTTCCCTCTTGAGGCAGTACCTTTGCTAATGAGGTGAGCAACGTAGAATGCCTTCCTTATCATAGTAGACAAATGGCGGTCAAAGTTTAGGATACAGTCAACTTGCGTTCCCAGTTTTCTCACTACTGAGTTATTATGTAGGGTATTATGATTTATATGATAGTATGCATGGATATTGTTTTTATCGAAGGGGATGATAATGCATTTTTAGCATTGAGTTGAGTCCATGGCTTTGCCACCAATCATTGGTTTGTGTAAGTCCCTCTTGATATATATTGATATTGTTTGGGGATTTAGTGACTGCACTGAATTTGCAGTCATCAACAAACTTAGTCAGCCACAGCCTCCCTGTTTTATCCTGAACTTCTGAGAAGTACATTCCAAACCATATGGGCCTCAGTACTGACCCCTGTGGAAACTCACTGCTGACAGGTCAGCTGGTTGAGGTAAAGTCCCCTACTTTGAATGAGTGTGATCTGTCAGTGAGCCAATTAGAAACCCACCTGACAACATAAGGGTTGATATTGAACTGGGAGAGTTTATCAATGATGCCCGAATGTGGACTGTGTTGAAGGCCTTTGCTAAGTAAAGGTAGGCTGAATGCACAGATTGCCTTAATTTATGGCTCTGGTGATGCTTTTGAAGACGTCTATCAGGTTTAACATGCATCCCCTGTTTTTGACAAATCCAAACTGTGTCATATGAAGGTTTTGGAGATCACCTATGTCCTTATTTATAGTATCCATGATGGTGCATTCCATGGCTTTACAGATAAGGCTGGTTAAGTTTATGGGTCTGTAGTTTCTGTAGTTTGAGTCACACTTTTAATACTTTTGTCAAGTGGCATATGACAAATGGAAAAAAAAATGTTACTTGTAAAACTAGCAATAAAGGGTCAGTGACACGAATGCTGTTAGGAACAGCTATACTGTCCTCTAAGTCAAAATACCTCCTGCATGCCACTGTATGAGAGTGTGCCTGTGTGTATATATATATATATATATATATATATATATATATATATATATATATATATATATATATATATATATATATCTGTTTAAACAAACTGCACACGAACCAAAACTATATAAAAACACCACCGAACTTGCACAGCAGGAACAATTAGAGCCAAAGCAAAGAAACTTTTTTACGTGTTTCGTTCAAATTTAATGTGAACATGAACTTCATCAGAAAAGTTCTTCACTACATACCCACCCATTTAAATACTATTACATTAAGTCACATGACTATAATTAACTTCAATTATCAATAAAATGTTTTAAAAACACTCCAAATAATTACATTAATGAGGTACAATATAATAAATTCAAATTCTGTTCATTTGTAAAATCACATAATGTGGTTTACTTAGCTATGTGTGATTCCTGTGAAGGATTTTACATAGGAAAAACCATCAGGGCATTGCACAAACGAATATATGAACATAATTTGGCTATTAAGAAAAAGGATCATCTAACGCACTTGCTAGGCACGCAGGAATATGTACTGACTTCAAAAAGTTTAGATTTTCAGTGATAGAACAAGTAAAATCTGATCCATTTTCGGGGAATTATAAGGTTTATTTGGAGTGCAAAGAAGCGTTGTGGCAAACAATACTTAATGCAGATTGCTATCCTGGGCTTAATGATGTTATCAACATCAAATGTTTTTTACAAATGAACAGAATTTGAATTTATTATATTGTACCTCATTAATGTAATTATTTGGAGTGTTTTTAAAACATTTTATTGATAATTGAAGTTAATTATAGTCATGTGACTTAATGTAATAGTATTTAAATGGGTGGGTATGTAGTGAAGAGCTTTTCTGATGAAGTTCATGTTCACATTAAATTTGAACGAAACGCGTAAAAAAGTTTCTTTGCTTTGGCTCTAATTGGTCCTGCTGTGCAAGTTCGGTGGTGTTTTTATATATATATATATATATATATATATATATATATATATATATACATACATATATATCTAATGTACATCTGCATACATAAACAGAGACACACAAATTCAGAGACAGATTTACATAGGTGTGTGTGTGTGTGTGTGTGTGTGTGTGTGTGTGTGTGTGTGTGTATATATATATATATATATATATATATATATATATATATATATATATAAATTTGTGTCTGTGTGTAGACAAATATATGTGGCTCTATAAAGATATACAGCAAATACATTTTACACCACCAAAGCAATACATATGATAGACACATAATGACACACGTATTTATTTATTTAAATTAAAACAGTGTAAGAAACTTCTGTGTGGAAGATTTTCACTGTATATATATATATATATATATATATATATATATATATATATATATATATATATATATATATATATATATATATATATATATATATATATATATATATATATATATATATATATATATATATATATATATATGTAGTTAATCACTGTATATTAATAATATTAGACAATCACTGTATATTCCATCTTGATAAGGGGGTAAGTGATCTTATCACTACAGCCATCTGAGTCACAAAAGAGGCAAAGTTTGAGAAAAGTTATGAGAATTTCAATATTAACAGTGAAGTACACAGCTAAAACATTTACGTGCACTGCATAGAAAGTTTTAATAAAATACACACATTATCACATATCCAGCATATGCAAATCTGACAGACATTCAAGAATTCCTTGAATTGCAAGCCGGTCAGCAAGTCATAACAAGGCTGTGGTTTTAAAACCACATGAATATAAACTTATTGTATACATACTTATGCACACAGATAGGAAAATGTCGGTAAATATACACACTACATTTGCCTCATCTTTCAAAAGGTAACCAGTGTAACTACTGCAGTCAGATGTACAGGAAAAAAAAGTGACAGATTATAGGTTATAGGTTCATAGGTTAGTAATTTTACGTGTTTCGTTCAAATTTAATGTGAACATGAACTTCATCAGAAAAGCTCTTCACTACATACACATCCAAACATTGTACCACAAAGCAGGAAAGAAAAAGAAAATAAATTAATTTGGATGGAATCAGTATTATACAGACAGTTACTCTGTGATTCCCGAATGGTGTCAGCTAATGGAAAAATACTTTTAGTACAGTAACAAGATTCAATTTTAGCATTGTCTGACATGTTTGAAACATTACAAGATTTTATTCTTGTAGACTCTTAGGACATTTGCATCTCAGTGGGTTTGTTTCCAAGATGCAACTGTCCAAAGCAATGCTGTCCTGTGAAATGAGGGAAACTGTCTTATAAATCCCCTAGCTGCAGAAGCTGGTCCACAACCTGCACTAGGTCTAGTTCAGAAAAACTCCTAGTGGATCTAAAGGAGGCTGCTGAAGGGGAATCAGGTCTTTCTAGAAAGAGGCTAAACACCTCTGCCCCAAAAAAGGGGTCATAAGTTAGAGAATAATCTTGTCCTTGGCAGGTATTCGAGTTCTGGAGCCAAAGAAACTGTTGGCACCATGGCCAGGGATGGTGCCGAGGCATGTACAGTGAGTCATCGGAGCCCATGGAGCCAAAGAAACTGTCGGCACCATGGTCGGGAATGGTACCGAGGCATGTACAGTCATCAGAGCTGATGTGGGAATCAAGGATGGCACCGAAGTCAGTGGCACCGTGGTTGCAACCAAAATAGGAGTAAATATCAAGGTCAGCACTGAGGGAGAGGACACAGAGCCTGGTGCCGAAGAGGTCTGTGCCGAGGATGCTGGAGAAGCACAGAACTGACTCGGTTCCATAACTGATGGAGATGCAGGAACCAAGTGACTCCGTTTTTCCTTATTTTTTTTGGTCTTAGGAGAGGGTGAGACCTCCGACCCAGACAGAGCCTCCGAGAAAGGTGTCTTGAATGTTGTTGTTGTTTGTCTTTTGGCTTTTCACGGTTAGAGGTCACCACAGCGGAACTCCGGTCCACTAATGACTGGCAGTAGACTTTCACAAACGCCAAGGTGCCAGCTCGATGTTCAACCTTTAATGAAGGAACGCCCATTTACCTAAGAACTGGCCAGTCCAGATTCCAACATCCAGCTATCAAGCAGATAATATCCACGTCTATCCTGATAAACAAGTTAACCATTTATGCAGCTCCAGGTCTGTGTTGGATCACCAGGTTAACCATTTCCGCAACAAAAGTCACATTAAACTGTGAACCTCTGAAAGTGAAATGCACCAATTCTTCGTCTCCCAAAATATACACTACAATAAAGCCATAAACTGTTCCACAAAATGGAAAAAAACACGATAAAAATTAACTATCTACTGATAGAGAAAAAAATATGCTTATTTAGTTTGCAACTACCATATAAATACCTGCTTGACAAAACAGACAACCTTTCTGCAAGATGATATCTAACTCTGTATCAGAAACACTCTTGAAAACATTCTTTTAAGCAGTGTAACTTGTTATGTTCCATTGTATTCCCTTTATGACCCACAAAATGTAAAATACAAAAGACTACTTGGCCTGAGAAGGAAACATAATAAACATTTGCATTCAAAAGCATGCCAGTCATATTTATGGAATCTTAAAGCATATCATTTTCCAGTCAGAAAATATCTTTTTAACTTAACATTAAAACAAATAAAAACTCTCATCCACACCTATTTCAATGCACATAAGCTTACCTTGAGACAAACATTTGTATAAACCCCATCAAAGTGTACAAACTACTACATACAACAAAGTTATTAAAATGGGGATAGTACATATAACCAGTGGTCAATTCTGTCAGTAGGGTCATGGATAATGCCCTCAGCAAACAGTATAGCATAAAACATATTAAATCTTATTAAAGATGACATCAATTATGACAATTTCACAAAGCAGATATGATTTGTAAATGCAATGACCCTAAATGAAAATAAAGAATTCACAAACTATAAATATAGAAGAATATATACATATTTTAAAACCCATAAAAAAGCCCATCCACCATTTTGTGGACGGCAAATAAAAGAATAACAATGAAAGAAAAGTTTAAAGTGAGTGAAAACACTGCAGTGACAAGAACCTTACACTACAGTGAAAAAAAGTTACAATTTTGGTCACATATAATAAGAACTCAAGCTACACACAATCAATGACACACCTCCTTTGTATTGCCACTTGAAAATTATAACAGACAAATAAATTAATTTCAATAATACAGAACTAAAACAGTGGTATTTTTCATACCTCAGCTTCTTTGCTCAATAATTCTGGTCAAAACCAAAAATAATGGGGAGACAATAGGCTCCAAACCAGGGGCAATTTACATATTACTCTAGTACACTTAAAAAAAGTAACAGGGCAATAGATTTTTACATCAAGTGAGTGCACAGTTTCTGAACAAGAAGTATGGAACTCTTATATATGTCTGCTACTACTAACTGTAATTTACCAGAAAAATCCAAAGTTTTATGAAGTAGAAATAATACGAGATATTTGATAGAAATAGTACTACGCAGCATTTGATACTGTAATGTATGTACATCTATTTTAATTGTGGCTCCTCCATAGCTCTCAACCAGATCAGGGACAAATCCAGAAATAATCAGGTACACTTTGAATTAATACACATTTTCTGAACTACAAGAAATCTATAATTACTATCATTATGTATTAAGTGCAATTCCCTATCTTTTCTCCAGCATTCATCATTTTAAGAGATATTAACATGGCCAGACCTAAAATTTGAGTCAAAATCAAGGACAGTTGAGAGGTATAGGCTCCTGTTGTGCATCTTTTGCCACTACTTTTCTAAAATTCATCTACTGGAAAACATTATCAATGACAGCTTGTCGGACAGTCTGTCAAACAGTAACACCAGGAAAAGAAGACTTGCTATACAGAACTGCAGTTCAACACAAATGTAAAAGCAACTTCATTAATAACTAACTACATGCACAAAAGAGGCAACAATGACACATCACAAAAAAGAAAGAAAAATAGACTGGTTGTTCAACCTGTCGTTGTTACCGCTAAAAAAGCCACAACCAAAATCGGATGGACAACCTATAGCATCTAGTTACTTGCCCACCGTCTGATGTACTTATATCAATTCATCTGTCTTCTATCTAATGTGTTACACCTTTCAGTTCCTGAGTCCCCACGGAAATCGACTGATTAATGAAAACAACTACACCGCTCCTAAAACACAAATGCAAAGAAAAACTACCAAAACCTGGACGCACATCTGCCTGTGCTTGTCTAAGTGACAATGAATCCAGAAAGCCCACTGCGTTCCTCGATCAAGTAAAACAGGCAAATGTAGAAAGAGCACTTCTGCGCTCATGTTTTAGAAAAAAAAAGTACTGCCGGGTTTACACTGTAGCAATCTGTTTGCTACATATGTAGAAACAGTTGCTACAGTTTGTACCTGCCTGCACGGAGCGCTTCTGCGCTCATGTTATAGTAAAAAAAAAAAAGTACTGCCGGGTTTACACTGTAGCAATCTGTTTGCTACATATGTAGAAACAGTTGCTGCAGCTTGTACCTGCCTGCAAGGAGCGCTTCTGCGCTCATGTTTTAGAAAAAAAAAAAAGTACTGCTGGGTTTACACTGTAGCAATCTGTTTGCTACATATGTAGAAACAGTTGCTACAGCTTGTACCTGCCTGCACGGAGCGCTTCTGTGCTCATGTTTTAGAAAAAAAAAAGTACTGCCGGGTTTACACTGTAGCAATCTGTTTGCTACATATGTAGAAACAGTTGTTACAATTTGTACCTGCCTGCATGGAGCGCACGCTACAGTTAAGCCACATAGAGAGCGCTATGGTGCTGTGGTTTGACTGCAAATGCAATACCGGCTTATAAAAGCCGGTATTACATTAAAAAACAATCAGGACAGGCTCTTCACATCTGAGGCTAAGCAGAACTATAAAATGTCCGGATTTCTGCCTCATATTTTTGGTCTGCTCCTCATAAAAAATGTGTTTTATATGGCAAATCACCGAGGACTGAAGCCACTACATGATGACATACATTTCCGTTTCAGATTTCATATCTTTCACAAAAAATGCATGGAAAGACAAATCTTGTTATTGTAATGCCTTTAAACTTACAAGAGCAATATTTAAAATCAGTCCCTAGATAGGAACTAGAGTGACAGTCTTTCAGTTTACAGAGGGAAAACAAAACTGGAATGGGAGCGGGAAGATGTTAACAAAATGGGTGGGACTGTTAGAACCTCATTAATGATGTCACAAAAAGGGAGGTGATAAGCTAAGTGGGTGGTAGTGTTTACAGCTTCAGTCTGAGACAGGAATGTGATTTTAGTAACGAGATAGTGTCCCTTTAACATTGGAACTGTGACTAGAGCTGAAATTTATTGTAAAACAACAGGTCTTGAGGAGTGAAGCAGTGAAGTTTAAGATATATAGAATGTGCACTAAGAGTAAGGGGGGTCATGGTCACTATATGCTAAAGGTGGAAAGAGGTATTAGATTATTTTTACTTTTATTGTCTCAAACCACTATATTCATTCTTTGTCCAATACTTACACAGCCTTACTTTCTCTTACTTATTTGTAGCGCTCGTATATTTATACACTTACATAAATTTCATATTATTTTTTTTTCTCATTCTTCAGAGTTCTTTCTCATAATCCTTCCATCGCTTACCTCTTTAAATAGATAATCCTCTTCTTACCTACTCCCAGCAACTCTCCTTCTATTATTTCTGTATTATTTATTGACATTTGATTACCGGGAAAGTGCAACTGGTTCAGTGCCCATTTTCTGTGGAGACCCAGGGAGAAAAATTCCTAAGTATTTAAACATTTTACAAACAATAATTTTGCAGTCTTCAGAAATAATACAAAACACATCTACAGTTTAAATAATTTACAAATTAGACATGATATGAAAACATTGGTTAAGAATAGATAATTAGTTATACAACAATGATTTAATACTTAAGATAAATTTTAGCCAGTTTATAGTGAAATTAAATGTAAGTTAGTATTTTGCAAACAGGAATTGCAATATGAAGTGAAAGAAAAGCAGGTTTATGGTTTATTTAGAGTGAAAATCAGGGGAGATAAATTGATAGATGTAAGGAAGTGAGTGAAGAAGGTAGAGTAAGGAGATGTAAGGTATGTATAGTATTTGTTCATATTTAGGGATATAGTTTACCCTGGTATTGAGCAAGAACAGAGCCATATTTTAGCTAGGAAGTCTTTCAGAATGGTTTTAAAGGATTGGGGGAGGTTATTGACCTGATGGTTACAAATAAGGAACTCAGGCTTTAGCAACAGGGTATGAGTATAGATAATTCCCAGCAACTTTGTTAGGTTTGTGGATATGCAGTAGTCTTTGGTCATTGGATCGTAATAGCCAAATGAGAACATAGTTGTGTAGAATATTATTTTGTGCTGGATAAGCAGATGGATGCTGGATAATTTTATAGGTGGTAAAGAAGCTGTTTGTGTGTTAGTTGATGGGGTAGTTCTAACCAATTTAGGATTTTGTGATGCCTGGAGGTTAGTAAGGATGGGAGCACCATATAGTTTTTGATAAGTTTTCCGTGTGCAATTTTGTATATGTAGGTCGAATTTAAGATTATCATCTACTATCATCCCTAATAATTTGTTATGAGAAGCGACTTCAGTGGTTGTATTATTAAGAGAAAGGACTTTAAATTTTGTTTTTTCATGAGAAAGGGATTTGTGGGGAAAAAGGTAGCTTTTTTGGGGGGGGCAGCATGAGTTGTG
This sequence comes from Protopterus annectens, assembly GCF_019279795.1. NCBI lineage: Eukaryota > Metazoa > Chordata > Ceratodontiformes > Protopteridae > Protopterus > Protopterus annectens. The sequence continues at coordinate 898,154,060 of NC_056744.1, read as the reverse complement.
AGTTACAAAGCCATGTTTCATTGGCTGTTAAAGCTTCTATGCTTCCTGAGTAATTTTTTTAGAGAGATGCTGTGTATGTGTATATGTGTATGTATGTATGTATATATATATATATATATATATATACACACACACACACACACACACACACACACACACACACACACACACACACACACACATTATATATATATATATATATATATATATATATATATATATATATATATATATAAAATGTGTATGTGTGTGTATATACTATTCTATTATATATCTTTATTTCTATTGTATAACCAGGTAATCACTTCGATATCCTTCTGTTCCCGATCAGCATAGGTTCTTTAATGAATGCTAAGTTAATTGTTTCTTATGTATGAACTGCATTCTATTTTGATATACTACTTATATAATGTTCTGTGCTAAAATGTTATGTTTATATGTTTTTGCCTGATTGTATTCTTGAATCTGTGATATTTTTCATTGATTCAGTTTACATTGTAAACATCTAAGGAGCTTTTCCCTCTGGGCCTCTGCTTACAAGGGGCATCTGTTCAGTAGGACTTTCCTAGACCATGAACCAAGACCTCTGCCTAACCAAGTTTGCAGATGACTGTAAACTGGGAGACATTGTCAAATCCCTTTCTGGCAGCAATGCCCTTCACCAAAAACTTACAGATGTAAATACCTGGTACAGAAAAAAAACATGCATTTATATTAAATGTTAAAATGTGCAATATTGTCATAGCTAGTAAGCATCCCCCCAGCATACAACATAGACAAACTACTCCAAAATGAGAATATTGTTAAAGACCTTGGAACTTAGGTTGATAATTCCCTCAACTTGGATCCACATCTAAAGACGTGAATGCCACCATGTATTCAGCATTGATTAAGCCAATCATTAAATACAGTGCCATTTTGGGATGTACCTCACAAGACATATCAAGCAATTAGAAAGACCACAGAGGTTCGTAGCTAAGAAGATCTGTTGAAAAACCTTAAACTGCCAGAAAAGACTGGAAACAGTCTTTGTTCAATATCTTTTAAACTTCTGATGGAAGATTTCTGCCTTGTCTTCTGTGCAATTAGGGGCATGGTAGTCATGGACATCTTCCATTTCCCCATATCAAATAGTCCAACAAATTCCAGAACAGAGAGCTAAGTTTTTATCAAAAAATAAATAAAACACAGTGGCAAGATAGTTTCTTTATGCAGCATCTTCCCTTCCTCTGGATTAGACTCGTATGGCAAATCAAGCTGTGTGATCCATTATCTTCCATCAAACTGGAACTGGATGGGCACTCCTACATTCACCCCCTAGCTTGACTGGCCTTACACTGGCCTTATCTCCTTTTTTAAGGAAGGCAAGGGGGGCGTTGATGAGGCATAAATTGTCGCAAGACTCAGTTGCCTTGTATTTCCTATGATCCCTATGAAGAGCTACAGTTTTTGGCATGCTTCACTGTCATACTAATTTTGTGCTGTAGTAACTGGTCTGAGTTGCTTTGCTTATAGCAAGCAGTGCAGTAAAATTGCAGCATTAGTATTCTAGATTAAGTAATTCTAACTCTTTCTTTCTACACAAAGTCAGACTTTGCACGCATCCAGTACATAGTCATTCTGGCATTATTGTATCACTTGTATTGCATATACCACATTTTATCAAAAAGACAGAAGCCATGATGTAGCAAAGCAGTGTAGTTGGTATTTGATTTTATTTTATTATCTGAGCAAGAAAAAATTGGAACTGTAGATATTTGTTTTACACTGTGGATTACTGACCGCATTGCATTTTCCTTTAATCATTCCTCTTTTTGTGAGTTTTCGGTTTATGCTTCTTTCTTTTGAGTTTGTTCATCATTGTTTAGAGCATATTGGATTTATACTTCTTAGCTGGGCGGGGGCACAGCGTGTGAAACAGTGAGTCTAACCCTCAGCAAATACAGGATAACTGATCTTCATGGTGATAACTATAAACATTCAGAGAGAAAAGGAGAGAGAGAGTCTTTTTTTTTTAATGCATAATTAAAAATATTGTCCAGGTTTAAAAATGGTCAGCTGTGTGACAGGAACATATTCGGCCTATGTTTTTTTTTATTTCATTAATTTTATTATTCACAATTTTAACATGTAAAATATAATGAGATCATCACAAATATTAATATTTTTTTTATTTTTGAGAGTATGTAGGGTACTGTACTGTACAATGAGGGTTATTTAGTGGTTAACAAGTTGAATTAATCAGCAACACACAACAGACTAAACAGTTCTTTACAAGAGAAAATAGTTTTCCACTTCATGTCTGTAAATATATGCAAATACATGCAGAAATTACTTACAGAATATATGTCTGTAAATATATGCAGAAATTACTTACAGAAAATATAGGTGTCCAAAGGTTGCAGTTAGTTATGGCCATAATAAAGCCTAAGTTGCTCGGTTCTTCTATAATTCAGGGCAGCAGGGTCATACAACTCTCTTGGTCCTATGTTTCCTCACTGGAATTTTTTTTAATACACCTTTACCATTTTCTTGCCTTCTGACCGTATTCAGAAAGCTTCTTTTCATGCTGTTGACGCTGGCCTTGTGTTGCTTCACCTACATTATTCCTGACTGAGTTGTGTACTGACCTTGTTGACTTTCCTTGCAGTTTTCGTTTGCACCCAGCTAGTTCCAGTGTAGTTTAATTAAATGTGGCATGCTAAAGTAGTTGGACTGAAGAACCTGTTAATGTATGCAAATGAAGCTAACGAAAAGATAATTTCTCAGTGTTTTATTTTAGTGCTTGACATATTCACTTCTATTTCTTCAGTTTCAGCTTGCTTTTTAAATATTAGCAAATTTAAAATGTGATTCTATCTGTATGAGTATATATGTGCGTTTAAGTATATCTGGAATCCACTGCTTCAGTAAATAAGTGGTGTGTGTGTATGTATGTATGTACACATATAGTACTGAATTTAAACTTTCAGAAGTATGTTTGTTTTTTTTTTTTTTTGTATTTATAGACTAAAAATTTAGAGAAAGGGGTTAGTTATGATTCATTTTTGACTGCAGAGAATTTGACTCCTTCAATAAATGCTTTATTGAATTTCTCAGCGTAAAAAGGAATAATGAAAATTATTAAGTGAAACTTGTATTCTAATTTTGATTATTGCTGTCTTGAACTTTATCTAAAATGTGCATTTCCCTTCTTTGTCTATGTAGTATAGTTTTTCCTTTTGGGCATCCTTTGTGGTAACCATCCATGTCATGACCAGTTACTTAGTATCGACTTCCCAAGTTATCCAGTTTAGCCCACCTGAGCATGTCTGCATAGCGTCATTTGTATGAAGGTTGAATGTGCTTTTAAGCTTAGATGGACTGGGAGCATGTAGTAACGAAGTTTGCTGAAAGTGATTTTACCAAGCTGGCTTCAGAATGGTAGCATAGTTGATCTTTTGACATAAATCCACCTAAGCATGGTGCCTGGGCAGCATAGTTGTGTAATGCCAAGACCTTTGCCTCACAGTTCTGGATTTGGGGTTCATTCCTGCCCTCCATTCTGTGTGTATATGACATTTTGCATATTCTGTCTGTGTCCCATGTCAGTCTTAATCTGGGTACTCTTTCTTCCCTCCACCTCAAGAAAACATGCCATTTGATTAGCTACATCGAATTGTCCATACATATTGTAATATGTTGGTGTATTCTTTAAATGTATAGAATAATATTGGAGTATAGGAGTATTCTTACAGCAATTAGCTAGATAAGAATTTAATTAACAGTGAAGGTAGCATGTAAGGAGGTTGCTGGAAAGCAGCAATCAAAAAGTAGGTGCATATCTAGACGATCATTTACATGAAGAATTTGGAAACATGGAATGATAGCACAGATGGAGTTAACCTAAGAAATGTACCTTTGAAAGATTTGCTTTTAGAGCTGGAAATTGGACCCTGTAGAAGCCGGCATCCTTTGACTTTCTTTTTACAAATAACCTGTAACTTGTAGTGGCTGCATGGACTGTGAAATTTGGTTGGATATGAGCTAACGTACCATACAGTTTTCTTTGACTCTGCAGATCCTAGTGGGTTATGGTTTGACTTATTTTAATTTGTAAAAGTAAAATAAGAAGTTATGTACTCACCATAACGTTCCATCTGAGTAGGTAAACTTCATTTGTCAGCAACCTATGGGTTATCGGATCCATATCGGATCTGAGCTGGCAGTTTCCAACAGCTGAGATCCGAGCTCCAAGCTCCACCCCTACCCATAATCCCCTGCCATCCCTCCTTGACCTCAGATTGAGTTTGCCTAAAGCAACACCTGCAATATCAGAGAAGAGGATCACCTCTATAGACTAACCTGGATACAATCTGTCATGACACAGGAATACCATGAACATCCAAGTAGGTCAGGGGGACAGAGGGAGGGACGGTTGCTGACAAATGAAGTTTACCTGCTGAGATGGAACGTTATGGTGAGTACATAACTTCTTAATCTGAAGTAGTTAACTTCATTTGTGCATCAACCTATGGGACAGAGTCCCCAGCTACCTGAATCTTGGGAGGTCCTCATGGAAGGATGTTCCGGAGCACTGCGGAGCCAAAGGATGCTCTCCCTCTGGAGACAAAATCCAACTTACAGTGGTTTATAAAGGTATGAGATGAAGCCCACGTGGCTGCTGAGCAAATGTCATCCAAAGATACTCTAGAACGAAAATCAGCGGAGGTAGAAATAGACCGAGTAGAATGGGCATGGACTCCCTGAGGTGCAGGCCGGCCAGAAGTCTCATAAGCCAGAAGAATACACTGAGAAATCCACCTGGACAATGTGACTTTCGAAGCAGGTTTCCCCAGACTAGGTTTAGCAAAGGATACAAACAGCTGGTCTGATTCCCTATGACCAGCTGTCCTGTGTAAATAGAATCGTAGTTGTCTGTGTACATCTAAGGAATGCAACTTGTACTCACCCTTATTCTGATAATTGGGAAAGAAGACTGGTAAATTAATAGACTGGTTGATGTTAGATTCGGACGCAATTTTGGGCAGAAAGGAGGGATTGGTCCTGAGGGATACTCTATTTTTGTGGAAGGTCAAGTACGGTTGCTTGGCGCAAAGGGCTTGAAGTTCTGAAACCCTTCTTGCTGAAGTAATGGCAACAAGAAAAGCCGTTTTCCAGGATAAGAATTTGAGATCCACCGAAGCTACAGGCTCAAAGGGAGAAGTTGTTAAAGCCTGGAGTACCAGCGCTAAATCCCAAGGAGGGACTACATCCTTCACCGGGGGTCTTAGTAAGAAGGTGCCTTTTAAGAAGGCCTTACACAATCTGGAGGAGGTCAAAGGACCCAGATCACATCCAACATGGTAATGAGAAATAGCTGCCAATTGTACTTTGACTGTGGAGGAGCTAGCACCTTGGTCAAATAACCCTGATAGAAAGTCTAATATTGCTGGCAACAGAGCTGTAAAGGGGTCTAAGTTCTGATGCTCCACCCAGATAGAAAAACGTTTCCATTTGCTATTATAAACCCTTCTCTAGTAGACGGCTTGTGAGCAGCTACTAGGATGACTTTGACCGGGAAAGAGATACCGGAAGTCCTAGCTAACAGTGGAACTGGATCAACCAAGCCGTGAGCTTGAGGTTGTCCAGGTTCGGGGCCGGCAGGCCCAATGGGTAAGAGAACAGATCTGGAATGGGATCTAGAATCCAGGGAGGATTCACCAGATGAGACCATAGATATGGGAACCAAGCCTGACGAGGCCAGAATGGGGCAATGAGGATTATTCTTCTCTCTAACCGTCTGGCTTTCTGCAGAAACTTCAGCATCAGGGGAAGTGGAGGGTAAGCATAAAGTAGACCGGGTGGCCAAACATGCACCAGAGCGTCTCTTGGAGATTCTCCGGGTGGGGGAATTAGAGCGAAGTAGTCGTTGCACTTTGTGTTTGAGGGAGAGGCGAAAAGATCGCAATGATCTTTGAATGTTGACCCCATTTGAAGAAAATCTGCTTCGCTACTTTGATATTCAGAGACCACTCGTACGGCAAGAGGATGGTGTGACTCAGTCTGTCCGCTAAGATGTTGGACCATCCCGGAATGTGCGTCGCTATGAGAAAACAGTTGGTGGAAATCAGCCATTCCCACACTCTCATGGCCTCTCGACAAAGTGGATAGTACCTGGTTCCCCCTTGTTTGTTGATATACCAGACGACCGACATGTCCGTCTGGATTGCAGTTGTCCCGACGGGAAGAAGGCCCTGAAGTGCTTGCAGCACTAACAGCACCGCTCTCATCTCTAGGACATTGATATACAGTGAGGTCTCCACATGGTTCCATGTGCCTTGGACGGTCCTGCCCAAACAATGCCCTCCCCACCCGAGGCGAGAGGCATCCGTGGTCACCGTGGCTAAGGGAGGGGACATAGAAAAGGGGTGCCTCTTCTGGAGGTCCGAGACTGGAGCCACCACAAGAAGGCTCTCCTGCAAACTCTGCTGAGAGGAACAGGATGGCTCAGGGGGTAATGTAGGAAGGACCATTGGACTTGGAGGGTCCATTTCAGGATTCTCATATTTAGGCGTGCCATGGGCAAAAGGTTGATGGTTGCTGCCATTGAGCCTAAGGCCCACAGGACCAATTCCGCCGGAGGGGCTGGGCAATGAAAAATGGCCTGCACATGAAGTTTTAGAGATTGCAGCCGGTCCGGAGTCAAGAAGGCTATAAGCTGATTTGTGTTCAGCCTGGCTCCGATGAAATCTATGACCTGAGTTGGAAAAAGGGAAGATTTTCCCACATTGATCATGATCCCCAACCGGGGAGCTAGGTGAAGAAATTAATTCCTGGCCGTGCAGAGTAGATGCCTTGTGGGGGCGGTCAGGAGCCAGTTGTCCAGGTATGGAAAGACCTGAATTCCCTGGAGTCTCAGGTGGGCCGCTAGCCACAGTTAACACCTTGGTGAATACCCTGGGGGCTGTGGTGAGACCAAAGGGGAGGACCCTGAATTGGTAATGGCTGGCTCCTAGCCTGAAGCGGAGAAACTTCCTGGACCATTTGTCCATCAAGATGTGGTAGTACGCGTCCTTGAGGTCTATGGAGCACATCCAGTCATTCTCCTGCAAGAGGGGGAGAATGGATTGAAGGGTGACCATCCAGAACTTTTCTTTGGTTACCGCCAGGTTCAAGAGAGAAAGGTCGAGGATTGGTCTTAAGTCCCCCGTCTTTTTTGGCACCAAGAAGAACCTGGAGTAAAAGCCTGATCCGTACTGGTCTAGGGGGACATGCTGGATCACTCCCTTTTCTAGCAGCTACTGAATTTCTGTGGCTGCGGCCTCCCTCTGATTGGGTGGAACATCGGGGAGGGATCTGGGTCCGAGAGGGGGATGGAGAAACGGAATTTCATAGCCTGTGGATATAATCTGAAGCACCCAGCGGTCTGTTGTGATGGACTCCCAAGCTGCTAGGTGCCTCGAGAAACATCCCCCGACTGCCTCCAGAGTGGAGCAGTCGGGTAACCCCTCAGGGTTGCTGCATGGGCTGATCAGAGAAAGGTTCTCTAGACCCAAAGTTTTTCGGGCCCCCTCTGCTTCTAGGGCGGCGTCCACCCTGTCCTCCTCTGCCCCTGAAGGACAGAGGATCCTGAGCGAAACAGGACTGCTGAGACTTCTGGAACCACATCTTCTTCTGTCCCTTTTGGTTCTTGGAGAAGGACCTCTAGGGAGCAGAGAAGCGGCAGACAGCATCTTCCCGTCTTTCTCGCTCTGGACCAAGGTGTCACGTACGGTCTTGCCAAAGAGGGCAGAACCATCAAACAGGGCATCAGCAAATGACGCCTTAAAGGGTTCCACCAAATCACAGTGGCGGAGCCACGCCTGTCGCCTTAGGACGATGCCCACTCCGCTAACTCTAGTGGCTCCCTCCATAGCATGGGATAGTAGCTGCATAGAGGTATTGGAAATCCTGAGAGTGGCCGTTTGGGTAGAGTAAACTTGTTTGTCCTCTGCCGACATGGACTCTGGGGGCGACCCAGCGTACTCTTTGATAAGGTCCCGCCGGAGTCGTATTACGTGTGCCATATAGTTCAGCGACCTTACCAAGAAGGTGACCGAAGCAAACCCCCGCTTCCCCAAGCGGTCCATCGCCCGAGACTCCTTGTCAGGAGGATGGACCATGGGACTCTCCTGGACTAGTTCCCTTTTAGTGGCAGCCGCCACAAACATGGCATCTACGGGGGACCCCTTACTCTAATGTGATCTGTCCTAGGGGGGGTTAAGAATTCTGTCTGGCCTCTTGGGAACGAGCTCCACAGTGTCCAGCTCCTTCCATGCTCTGGTAGTGATCAGGTCTACCAGGGGGTCGGCTGGAGGGGACACCCAAGAGGTAGACGGGCCTGCTTCAAACATCTCCAGAAACACGGACTTGTCCGAGGTAGACTTTGGGGCAGACCACCCCCCTCTAATCCTGAGCATCTCCATGATGTCTCCAAATGAGACATCTTCAGGGGGAGATCTTGGGGAGCCTTCCCCTTCCTCCAAGTCCGTGTCCTCTGTCAAGGACTCAGGGGAGTCCAAGTGCCTCCTTTTGCACTTGCATTTGTGAGGGACTTCCTCAGGGGGGATGTCCGAGGAGGCCTTACCAACCACATCCTGTTCCAACAAAGGAACGATCTGGCATGTAAGAGCAGGCTGTACCTGGGGCTGGGTGATGGAAGTCGGGCCCATCTGAGAGGGAGTGCAGGGTGGAGCCGTAGCTAAGGCCGGGGGCCTAGAGTCCCTCGACAGAACCCTCTCCTCCACGTCGAAGGCCGAAGGAGAGCCGCTCTCCCTAGGATCCGAGAGCAGACCCTCCCTCAGATCCGACGCGTGGATCGGAGCCGGCGCCAAGGTGATTGGATCTGAAGGGGCAGCATGCTCCAACCTGGACGGAGCCGAAGGCATGCTAACCGTCTTGGATCCGAAGCTCAGCTCTCAGCTCCGAGAGCTCGGATCTGCAGAAAAGGGACCCGACAGACTCGAGGGTGCCATCGGCGCCGAAGCACTCAATTCTATCAGCGTCGACAGCCCCCTGGCTCCAACGCAAGTCGGCTCCGAAGATCCCGAACCCGGGAAGTGGGTCAGGGAAGGAGCAATCAGGACAAAACATGGGGTCGAGCTCCCCCTGGAGGGAGGGGGCAGTAGCACTCCCATCTGCAGCTGGGCCTGGAGGAACCTTCGCATCATCTGGTCCAAGTCTGCATCAGTTAAACTTCTAGTGGACCTAGAGGAGGCCACCGAGGTGGGACGGGAGTGCCACCTCGATGACCTTGAAGGTGACCGCGCCTCCTCCTCCTCTGGCCCCGGTGAGAAGCAGGGTGAATGGGGCCGAGAAGAAGAAGGCTCAGAGGTCTCGGGGGGAGAAGCCCGCTTGGCTGGCGGGGCCGATGCAGAGGCTTCGGCCCGCCGCTTGTGATGCTTCTCCTTGCACTTCTCACGTCTAGCTTCCCTATCCTCTTGGCCCGAGGTGGGAGGTTGAGTCCCGGCCAAGGGAAGGGAAGTAGCAGCAGGCATTGCCGCAGCCGCGGCAGGAGCCGCGGGGGGACCGGAGGATGGAGCTGAGTCCGGGGGCAGAAGTCCCGCCAGAATCAGCTTCGACCTCCGGTCCTTGAGAGCCCTGCGGTTGAATGCTGCACAAATAGTGCAGCAGGATGACAGGTGTTCAACCCAAAGGCATAAAACGCACCGAGTGTGGCCATCCGCTGGGGAGAGCTTATGGCCACACTCGGTACATTTAGAAAAAAATGTTTTGGGTGCTTCTGCCATAGTAAACTAAAAACACACTCACTAGGCCCCAAAACCACACACACCCTAACACTCTCACGAAACAGGGGGGGGGAGGAAATACAAAAAAAAGGGTACACTAACGATTAGTTTTAAAAAAAACTATCCTAGAAAAATACACACTCAAACAATTTCACACACAACTTTAGCTACCCAAAAAAGGAGAAGATTTTCTCACAGAAAATACGCTCTAAAGCCTGGAAGCTCGATATCAAGCTGCTGGTGTAACCGCGGCAAACTAGATCTGAGGTCAGGGAGGGATGGCAGGGGATTATGGGTAGGGGGAAGAGCTTGGAGCTCAGATCTCAGCTGTTGGAAACTGCCAGCTCAGATCCGATAACCCATGGGTTGATGCACAAATGAAGTTAACTACTTCAGATCTGTATTTTTATACAGTACTGCCTAAAGTGTCTGGTGCTGCAGTAATGTTATCACCTCACAGTTAGACGTTGCCCGTTCGATTCTCAGTTAGAGCGTCTTCTGTGTGCTGACTTGTGTGAATGGCCGTTCCTTCATTGAAGGTTGTGCATTAGGCCCGGCAAGCCAGCACGTCAAAATCTTCTGCCAATCATTAGCGGACCGGAGTTCCGCTGTGGTGACCCCTAACCGGGAAAAGCCGAAAGAAACTGCCTAAAGTGTCTCTTTGGACTTGCACTAATGGTGTGTGCATGGGCATTTGACAATAGACTTTCCAGTTTTTAGTTCCTTACAGGACCTCTGCTGCTAACTATATTTTGTGCTAAAAATTTCCTTCAGCACTGTAACTGTTGTGTTCCTCATGTGGTTAAATGATGACTGGTAACGGTAGCATTGGAGGACTTTTGGGAAGAATCGTGGATTTGCAGGTAGGAACTGATCAAAAGCTGGTGCTTCTCTAGCAGCAGCTATTTGTGGTGGTGAACATAGTTTCCAGGCTCAAGACTGTGCTGCCCATGAAGAAAATAACCAGGGAGGATAGCAGGAAATGTTAATTTGTGCAGTATGGCACCATAGAGAACTGGAGCCAGTCACCTAGGGAAGAAATCCTGTTATGCAAGCTAGCAGGAGTTGTTCTGAAAACATATATGGCCATGAAAGAAACTAACTGCATGCACTATGATAAACCTAAGAAAGGACTTTTGATCTGGGATGGTGTAACATATGAAGTACAAGCAAAAAGATTTCATAAATGGATTTTTAATGTAAATAAACTGTTACAGCAAATTGAAAATACTAGAAATATTAGCTGTAGAAAAGTTTAGTAATTTAAGAAAATGGGTAGTGCACGATAATCTAAATAACTGATAAGCTAGTAACTTTAGTCAGCTTGTGACAGTCTGCTAACAAGCTCTATGTCATCATTATTAAGTGTCTTCAGAGGCCTTCTGTTTTCAAACTATTTCTCATGAACACCTTTACACTTACCTTCAGAACAGCGGTGTCCACCTTTTGTTCCAGTAATGAAATTTAAAGTTCATATAATTTATTGCAGTCAAAAAAAAACCTTCATATTGGATGGCAGAAGTCTGTAGAAGATGTAAATAATTCCAACAATCCCAGGAATTGTTGCAGAACAGATAGATGTCAGTGCATTACAAGCTTAATTTGCAAGACCATGAAATGTATCATAACTGACCTCTTAAACTGTGATATCAATAATCTTGTTAGAGTAGACCCCCCCCCCCACCAGTTTGCTTTTGTGAAGGGTAAATCCTGTCTAATGTGGTAAACATCTTTAAAAAGGTTACAGAGGCTGTAGATGGTGGTTATGCAGTGCACTCGTATATTGTGCAGGCCAAGGCCTTTGAAACTATTTCCAGTGCCCTGGTAGGGAAGGCAGTCTCCAGTCCACAGTCCAAACTTCTGTTTGTCCTCATTCCACTCTGACTTTTTCCTTTCTAGTTATTTACTCCCAATACTTTAGTTCCTTTGCTAATTTCACCAATAAATTCCTGCGGCCTTGTTGCCTAGTTTGTGTCCAAAATTTACAGTCATCCTTATTGGTAAAATCTCTTTTGTCCCTCCCTGTGTTGCTTAGTTCTCAAAATATTTTCTACTACTTTGTATATGTAATATTCTGTTGAGTTGTTGCTGTTCTCCTTAAGTGCCTGAATCCAAAATCCTACTGCCACCTTATTTCTTGAACTCCATCTGCTTCAAAATTATTTATTTCCACTTCGATTTGTAGCCTTCTGCTTGCATTATGTATATGAGCTGTAGCCATATATTTCTAAAGTATCCCCTCAAATCTGTAAATTCTATCCATCTTGCTTTGTGGAGAGGAGCAACTTATTCCACTTAACTCTTGGCTTATTTCACCTAAATAATGCCTTTATTTTTTATTAATTATAGCTCACAGCTTTTCCTCTTGTTGATTAAAATATGACTGATATGTATACAATAATTCTTCTTCTTTTGGCTTTTCCCGGTTAGGGGTCGCCAAAGCGGATCATCTGTCCGCTCATGATTGGCAGTGGAGTTTTACGGTGTGGAGTTGCCAGCCCGGTGCCCAACCTTTCAAGGAAGACACACACACACACACACACACAGACACACACACACACACACACACACACACACACACACACACACACACACACACACACACACACACACACACACACACACTTTTCATTGATTGAACCTTACTTTAGTATCTGTCATCAAGATCTAGTCTCGTTTTTACTGTTATCTTTTGTTAAGTCTCTTCCCACATTCTTTATAATAATAAATGATTTTTTATTCCAAACACCTAAATACCTTATCTTCTCTTGTTCCCATAAATATGGGTATTGATGAACTAATTTACTATCTAACCTATGTTTTGTCCTCACTTATTTTATATCCTGAAGAACTTGAATCTTTCTCAAAATGTTCAACAACACTGAAATATTCTTTTCTGGATTTATCAAATACAAAATACTATATTTTGCAAATATGGCATTTTTTTCTTAAGTAACATGCAAATTGTAACTTTGAATTTGTGAGTCCCTTACTTTCTTTGCCAATGGCTCTAAGTATAAGGCAAATAATAAAGGAAAAAGAGAACAACCTGTTTCCTCTTTTCAAACCCAGCTTGTCAGAGAGGAACCTTCCTACCTTTATTCTTACCTCTGACCTTCATATACCTTTTTAATTAGCTGCATTAATAGGGAATGCAAATGTTCCAGCTAACTTTATTGAATGCCTTCGCTGAATTCATATATTGTTACTAGGCTCATGACCCAGGGGTCCTTTCTAAGCTAGCCAAGTTTTCCTGAAAGACTAATGATGTCCTGTATCTAAACAGGACAGTGAGGGTCAAACATTTATAAGCTACCTCTGTCCTTAAGTGACTTGGCTGCCAGGCCTAGTGTAAATTTCTTGTTCCCACCCAGTAGTCTGGGTTGCAGTTAAACTGGGTAATAGACAAAAACATTGTTTTCAGAGTGATATTTGAATGAATGAACACACACACACACACACACACACACACACACACACACACACACACACACACACACACACACACACACACACACACACACACTCTCTCTCACTCACGTTGACTGCTGTGAGATTAGAACCCCTAACTATTTAGTTACACAAGTTAGAGAACATAGTATTCAACACTAGCCCCATGGTATCAAGACTCATTAGCAATAATGTTATCTTCTGGCACTCTGTTTACCTTTGGATCATCTTCATTCTGTTAATGTTGTCAAATGTTTGTCTCTCCTCAACAAAACCACATTTTAGCAACACCTTGCTCATTCTCCAACTAGTATCGACATAAATCCTTTATAATAATGTTTAAAAATTGAAACTAGTCTCTATGAAGTTGGAAAGGGTCTTTGCCCTCTGAGTAGTAAAACCAGCACATCTATCTTCCAAGATGTTGGCATTATCCCTCCTTTTAAAATATTGAACAAAACCTTCCAAATCTTTATTATTTTTCTCTCCTAACTTCCAAATTTCCACACTAATGCCATCTTCTACTGGAGACTCTCCAGTTAATTAATCATACATCAACATTTTTATCATATCCTCTCCCATCTTAGCTATTAATTATTGAACCTCCTCTTCCTGTAGCTTAGGCATGTTTACATCTTCCATAATTGTTTCCATTTGTATTTCTTCTACTTTTTCTTTTGGTTTCTCTATTCCTGCCCTCTGTGACGACCGTGCTGTGGCCCAGCAATCAAGGAGCCTCAGTCCTCATCACTAACACTAGGGATGTCATCTCCTAGAAGAGGAAAGGCTAACTAATACACACAGTAAAGTACAATTTCCCTTAAATGCACACAGAGATCACAGTCAGTCTGGGGCTGGTTGCTCCCTTGCCCTCCAGGTCCCCAATAAGACTCCCCACTGGCACAGCTGTAGGATCCAGGTCTCAGCCTAACTGGGCAAGCTAGAACCTCCAGTACCCTCTCTGTCCAACCAGTGCTTCGTGTCCCTGCCAAGTAGTTGACACAACACACACGCACACTTTGAGATAAGTATTTATACAACTTCACAGACTCTCCTGGGAAAGGCTGACACAGATTCTCCATCTGTGCCCCTTTACCCAGACTATATGGTAGTAATTACTGCCACCACCCAGTTAATAATATCAGCTACTAAAAGGCCCTTGAAAGGGTGTCCAGTTATTATTGTGCAATATTATTATCCAATGGTAATGTGACTATACCAGTCTAAGGCTTATCAGAGTGGCCTATTACAATAAACTCTATATAAATATGCAATGTACTCCAGAGCTTATCTCTACACAAACCAGCCACAGGTAGAAGGCTTTAAAAATATTTAATAATAAATAATTAAAACACAAAACTACTACACCACAGAGATATCTAAGAGTTCAGAGATCACAAAAAAACTTAAAATAATACAGTAGGACAGATCTGATTTCAAAGAAAAATACCTAATTAATCTTTACTAGTTTTAACTATTCCTACAAGAAATCACAGTGCTAGAAACTTACATGTGAGCATAAGCAGAGTGCTGGTAAGTTGGATATCAAGATCAAAATGCCCTTTATCTCTCTCTGAGACACAGTTTATAAAACATCGCTAACAAACATGTCTCCGGGTCCTCCCCAGATTACATCATTTTTGATACTTAGGTTTTCCCACTATTCATATTGCATCATCTTGACACCTGCTCCGAGTTCCCAGGCTAATACAAACTCCATTATTTAGCAAGCTAACACCTGCACAGGGGAATACAACACTAAAAGGCATTTCACGTATACACTCTAGCAATTAGTCCTTAGTTAACACAATAGACAGAATGACTTCAGCCAGCCTGACCAGAACCAACTTTAAAGATCAAAGAATGTCATAAAATCATTTCAATTTCAAAAGACAAATTTAAAAGGCTTGACTTAGTTTTTCTTTACAGCAAGGGGACAATGTTGTAACAATCTTGAAGTTCACATTTTACAGTGTTTTCCTTACACTCAAGAAACGTGCTGTATTTTACATTTATTATCAAGAAAACATACCTGTATTTTACATTTATTTACAAATGCCAGAATTAGATATCAAATTCTATTTGACTAGGCTGGCAGCCTTCGCCCATCTCTCCCCAATTGTCACACCCTCTATACAGGTTTTCCTAGAATTTCCAAAATTATCCATAATATCTCTGCTTGTTTTCTAGTCATAGACTCCCTTACGTTAGCAACACCCCTTTCTGTTTTATGTTGCCTAAGTCATTGTGCTAATAGTTTTTGTGCTGTGGGTTTGTTATAAAAAATAATTGCTTAATGCAGGCCTTTCTAAACTTATGAATATTATCCAAATACTCCCTTATTTTCCTTCAGTATTCAATAATTCCCTCTTTTCTTCTTCCTATTTTTTAAGATTTCCTTTCATCTGCAATACTTTAAACTTTGATAATTCCTTCAAATAATCCCTTTTACTTTTTTTCTTGTATCTCTTCCTCATTTTTTAACATTTTTACATTTAATTTTTATTTTATCTCACTCCTTGGCTATCTCTTTTAAATTAATTTGTACCTTTTCTAGCAACTTTTAAATCATTTTCATTACTCATTCTTTAAAATCCTCTCTTTTTAATAGGCAAATAGGAAAGCATCAGTGACACATTTTAATTGATTACCCTGCATCTTTATCTTGGTCTTTATTGATGCCTGGCTGGAAATACTTATTGAATGTGTTTCAAAACTGTCAAACACCCATGCTTTTGAGAAACATAATTTCTGTCCAATCTAGCCCAATTATTATACAGTAGAGAATAATTTGTAAAGTCTGACTGGGTTCTTATTAGTAATTTCATATCTTCCCTTCCAAATGTTATCATATAATTTTTGGAACTCTACCCTCTTGTGTTACATGTTCTCTGATACATCTTCGGTATTGCATATCAGATTTCAGTCCCAACTCATGAATAATATTCCCAGATGGAAGCTAATCACCTCTCTTATAATTCTGCTAAGCTCCTTAATAGTAGTGTTTAGGCAGAATAAAGGCATGACAATGTAATCTTGTATATTATAGCTATGGAGCTTTTCTCCCCAGGTCACCATCAAAAATGGGATTTATGCCCAGTTAGACTTTCCAGGTAATCAAATGTCAAATAAACGAATGAATATATAATTCTACTTCCTTGCCAATAACTCCTTATTAGCACTAATCTAAGCTTGTTGTCTTTTTTCTTCTCTGTCACTATTGCAGCCCCTCTTGAAATCAGTATTATCGCTGCCTTTTTCCTTTGTCCCTGGTACTCTGCTGAATAATTCTGGAATCCTTTATTTGTCAAATTCTCATGCTTATTTCTGTATATGTGTGTCTTCTGTGATATTGCTATTTGTACCTTACACGTAATATAATTCAGTACTGTTTTCTTATTCATGCCTACAGTGCCATTCTTGTTCCATGGTATGACTGGTAAGGCAGCATTCTGATAAGATTCTATTACTTCCACATATCTACAAGACTTTTTTTGAATATATGTTTCCAACTTGCAACTTACAAACATATTAATGTTTGGCAGGCTGAACTTGTATGCAATTGCAGCTTTTCATCTCTGTTTAGACCCATGTCACATTTTTAGACTTTTTATTTCGATAAAAATATCCAACTAACAAAAAAGAAATTTCCCTTTTTACCTCACAAAAACACACAACTATATACATTTTCTTAAAAGGAAAATTACTCCTTAGTATATGAGTGGATGCTCGATATATACAACTGCTCCCAGAGGCTTTATCCAGTCTACAGTTTGGTTTAATCATACTGTCAACACATGGTAGAAGCCGAGTTTCATTCTGTACTCACACCCTCATTTTTTGTCCCATCTTAGCTTCTGTCCCAGGTGTAAAAAAACAACTTGCATACTCTCAATTAACTGAATTCTAGCCTTAAGAAAAAGTGCACTTGCTGTCATTAAATAAATGAATAGATTTTACTTTGTTATGAATCATACTGAGGTGATTGTTTCTAATAGGAACCCATCTTCTTGTATTCTCTTCAATGTAGCCAACTTTTATTTTCACAGACCTTCTTGTTACTAGTGTTTCTTCAACCAAGTACCTCGCGGTTCACAGTTCAGTCATTTTTTGATGTGTTACCTATGTCTGCAGACAGTGGGCAGGATTCATTAAACTCTATGTAGAGACTACACAGAATGTAGCATTGTACACGATGGTGGGCAGTGCGTGGCAGTACGCAATGCATATTTCTGAGGCGTGGTGCACCTGAGCAAGGTTTCGTAGCTTGTGACAGTATTGCTGTCCGTGAAACCTTGTAAATCAACATAGATATTGAGTCTATGTAAAGGAGAGTACAGATGGTCCACCACACCCCCAAATGAACAGTACACATCAGGTCATGCAGACCATTCCTCCCAACCTCTTAGGGCAAGACATCTGGACAAAGCCATAAAGAGTGGGTGAGAAAAGGACCAGAAATAGGTTCACTTTTCAAATATTGCTCTTACAAACTTAGAAAAATGATAGAACAACAAGGTTTGCAGAATGCAGCTCTGTTGTTATGCCCCCCAAGGAACAGTACACATAGTAAGTCATGTAGACCTCCCGACCTCTTACAGCAAGAAATCTGAACAAAACTATAAATACTGGGGCCAAAATAAAGGGTAGTGTTTAAATACTGTCCTTGCAACCTTAAAAGGTTTTGCAGTAGCATAAATGTTCCGAAGGGTGTGAAATCTGAATCTCAAATCTGTCAGTGTTTTCTGAATTCAATCCCCATTGATTTGCCAAAACCCCCCAGTTTTATGAGAAACAGACGAAAAGTGCTTGGTCTTTCAGCTTTTCCCGGTTAGGGGCTGCAACAGTGGAACTCAGGTCCGCTAATGATTGGCAGTGGATTTTTACGGTGACGAGTTGCCAGCCTGACGCCCAACCTTCAAAGAAGGCACACCCATTCATGCACACACCTACCTGCATGTCTTTGAAATGTCACTCGACCACGGGGAGGACATAAAGACTCCACACAGAAGGTGCTCCAGCCGAGAATCAAATGGGAGAACCTCTTGCTGTAAGCCGACAATGCTAACCGCTGCACCACTGTGGTCTAGAAACACTCCAAAAGTATGAAACATATATCTGGACATTCTGCAAAAAATCTGTACAGTTGAGAGGTATGACTGCAATAGCTTCCCTTTGTTTGAAATTTGGCAAGGTCCCAAACACATTTAAATAAGGAAAAATCATACAAGGGACCCTGCCATAGATATGTCATTCTGAATTTATTACTGTTATATATTTTATTGGTTTTCATTTCCTTTTTCAACATGTTTGTGCATTGCTTAGCTTGTTTGCAAGTGTATCAGACATGATCCAGATAGCCAAAAATAGAAACTGGATGCATTGAATTAATACCACTGGTCACTGTGCAAGCCCATTAAATGAGGCTGCTCTGCACTAACACCATCACGTTAACAATGAATACTAATATAGTGGAAGGCATGTAACTAATCCTGTGGCAATAGGTGGTAAATCTAGGCCTGTAGTGCAAATAGTCCTGGGTTTTAGTACAGGACGAACAAAGCTTTCTTTTACTGTGTTTGTAGATTATACAAATGAATTTCAGTGTGGACAAGTGTTTTTTCAAAAAAAATGATAAACCTAAACCAACAAAACCAGGAAAAACAAAGTCCAGGAAAGGAATGCAGAACCAGGAAAAGTTGAATCCTTTAATGAATTTCAGCAGAAGACATAAAACAAGCGCTTTCCCTCGGTGAAGTACCCAGCTTTCTCAACTCTTCACAGCTATCCTTACTTCCTCCTTACTAATCCACTGCACTTCATGATTCACTATCTGCACATCATCCAACCTTCTCTCCCTCTCATTCTCTTCATTCATCAGCCCCACAAAGTACTCTTTCCATCTGCTCAACACACTCTCCTTGCTTGTGAGTAAGTTTCCCTCGTTATCCTTTATCACCCTTACCTACTACACATTTTTACTAGCTCAGTCCCTCTGTCTAGCCAGTCGGTACAGGTCCTTTTCTCCCTCCTTAGTGTCCAACCTTTCATACAACTCTTCATACGCCTTATCCTTAGCCTTCGCCACCTCTCTCTTTGCCATGCACTTCATCTCGTTATACTCGTCTACTTTCTTCATCTCTCTGACAATCCCACTTCTTCTTCACCAACCTCTTTCTCTGTATACTCTCCTGTACTTCCTCATTCCACCACCAGGTCTCCTTGTCCTCCTTCCTCTTTCCAGATGTCACACCAAGCACCTTTCTAGCCATCTCCCTTACTAGCTCTGCTGTAGTTACCCAGCTATTTGGTAACTCTTCACTGCCACCCAGTGCCTGTCTTAACTCTTCCCTGAGCTCCACCTCACAATTACCCTTTTTCAATTTCCACCATTTGATCCTTGGTGCTGTCCTCTCACTCACCCTCCTCTTCTTGATCATCAATGTCATCCTCCAAACCACCATCCTATGCTGCCTAACTACACTTTCCCCTGCCACCACTTTACAGTCTCCAGTCTCCTTCAGAATGGCCCTTCTACATAACATATAATCCACCTGTGTGCATCTTCCTCCACTCTTGTATGTCACCCTATGCTCCTCCCTCTTGTTAAAATATGTATTCACCACAGCCATGTCCATCCTTTTCGCAAGATCCACTACCATCTGACCTTCTGCATTCCTATGCTTAACACCATACCTACCCATCACTTCCTCATCACCTCTGTTCCCTTCACCAACATGCCTATTGAAATCTGCTCCAATCACCACTCTCTCACTCTTGGGTACAGTCATCACCACTTCATCCAAGTCACTCCAAAATTTTTCTTTCTCATCCATCACACACCCAACTTGTGGAGCATATGCACTAACGACATTCATCATTACACTATCAATTTCCAGCTTCATACACATCACTGTATCTGACATTCTTTTCACCTCCAAAACACTCTTAGCATACTGTTCCTTCAGGATAACCCCTACTCCATTTCTCCTCCCATCCACACCAGCATAAAACAATTTGGACCCACCTCCAATACACCTAGCTTTGCTCCCCTTCCATCTGGTCTCTTCCACACACAATATACCAACCTTCCTTCTGTCCATTATATCAGCTAGCTGTCTCCCTATACCAGTCATACTTCCAACATTCAAAGTTCCAACCCTCACTATCACAGTCCTAGCCTTTACCTGCCTTCAGGCATGCCTTCCCCCTCTTCTCCTTACTGTGAATTGGTACAACATTAAAATTGAGTGACATATGCTGTATTTGAAACCTGGATGATATGGATGGTAATCTTGCACTGACAGCTGTTGCCACATGAAAGTTAGAAAACCCTTTCTCCGTGTGTCAGTTTATTGCTAAATACTGCAATGTCGCAACAGTAAAACAAAGACTGCACACTTTGTACTCAAACCAAGAACCATCTTCAGACCTAGACTTAACACCTGGTGCCACAAAGTAAGTTACACACCATCCCCTAAATTAGTATTTATTGTGAAGTTCTCACCGTTAACCACAGCACAATGACACTTGGCAGGTTTGTGCGATGCCCAATTACCTTACTAGAAAGCAACCAATTTCTGTATTTGGTTGTTTGGGTCCTGTCTGCTACCTGGGTGGTCCAGCTGTCCATTTTGTGCAATGCTGCTGTACATGCAAAACTGATTAGCATAACCAAACCTGTTTGTGCTTAGCGGGACATTGTGCAAACAATGCACCCCACAATTCACCCCCCCTTCACCCACTAAAGTAAGACAGAAGATGAAAACAAAAGAGGAAATACAGTTTGTTACTACACAGAAGGTATGCCTGCAGAGGTCTGGATTTCAAATCTCACTCCAATGCACCTTCAGAAAACAGGAGGGGGGCCTTATCCCTGTTGGCCACACACACAGCTTAGCAGCAAACAGCTTATCCATTACACAACACTCTTCCACAGTGTATTTTAACTGATTTCAAGCAATCAGCTGTTATTTATACATCTAGTATATGAAATAGATTTGGATGTACTGCACTTATTGAACACAAAACCTGTTAGGACTATTGCTTGAAATTGTACCAGCCTATGTTGTTTGGCCATTCAGCAGTTATCTGACCAGTATTCAGAGATATGCATTGTGAAAGCCAGTCTACATCATTTACCTTACACTGTTGTCCATATTAACTAGGAATAGTATGATATACAGTTGTCAGCAAATGAAGGCCAGGTTGGATGGAACAAACAACCATACACTGTTCCTTTGTCGTGGGAGCAAAGGTGAATTCTTGTTATGACACATACATGGGTACACTGTTCTTACAAGGAGGTGGGCCAAGCTGAAATCATGTTATGGCACAGCTTCTCTATGTAAAGATATTCCATTACAAACATACGGCTAAACTGAGGTCATGCACTGATCACCAGTACTTTGGAGAGTTACGAATATGTGAATCATGCATGGCAGAAGACTGCTACTTTCTAATGGACACATACAAGTAAAATAACTCTCTGCTGTCACATGTTGCTTGACTTTCTGTACACATCTCCCACCTTTTACCACATGAGGAAATGCAAGTACATGTCATAATACTATTATGCATTACAGTACATGTTCAGGACTTACCTTGTAAATGCTTTGTCTTTATTCCAGACATTGTGACATCCCTAGGAAAAAACAGCATGGAGTCTGCATGGATGCTTTATATCTTATTGAATAGCCTCAAAGGATTAGTTAATTAGCGTGCAGTTCACCTGCATATGCAGTAATGAGCATCTCTGGAGCACAGAGTAGGACAGATGCAATCAATTAATTATGTACTCCATTATAAAAAGGCAAATTTGTAGCTAGCTACACTGATGTTGAGGAGAGTTAGTACATTGTTTAACAAACTAAGACAACTGTATTTCTTCACAGTATTTCTCTACAGAGGACTATTGCACTCCAGCAGGTATGTTCCCATTTTGTTACCTCCATGATGCATATGCTGGATTGTAGTTAAGAATAAATGTGAAATAATGGCTTTCACACTTTAATCTGATGCATTACTTAGAAGTGTAACGATGTCATGGCCTTGATTGTCAAGCCATTTCACAGGCTCATAGCACTGAGAATACCTGAAAAGGGAATGTTGTGCTATAAATCTGTACACATGTTATGTGAACAGGTCCATTGATAGCACTTTTAGCATCTCAGATGTTTTGTTAGCAAAATGGGCCTTTAGCTTGTCATTTTGTTTGGGGGGAACAAAGATGAGTTAGTGCTAGGGCACTCACTAGACTCCACTATTATTTTGAGTGGGTGAGCATATTATACTTACTGCTAAGGCACAAATGAGGATATGTTTCTCTTCTTAGTCTTCCTGTTTTGTAACCTCCATTTTGTTATTTGTAGAAATATGAAAAGTCACACACTGCTTGCACCACGGACTGCCACAAATGTACTTTATTTTTCCACAGTTAAAACACATGGATTGAGCGTTTTCTTCCCTTCAGCCTGTATTACTGTTAAATGTGATACTGTTGCCATTACCTCTTGCTTTACTATTTTCAGGACCATCAGAAATACAGAGATGCAAACCTCCTGAAAATAGTAAGCCTAATACATTTATTTATTTATTTTACATTTGTTGACCGTGCTAGTCTAGCTGGATATATGTCCATTTTCAGTAGAGGCCCGGGGAGAAAAGCTCCACTAGTTATTACAAGTTTAAACAGAAATAGACAATACAGGTTATAACAGATATTATGATGGCAGCAAACCAAAATAGGTAATAAATAGGTAATAAAATAAAATTTTATTTTTTTTTCCACATGATGTGAATTACAGTAGTCAGACAATATATATGTGAAAAAAAATACATAAATGTTATGTAAAGGGAAAATTATCAAGGATGCAGGGAAAAAATTATGGAAAAAGAAAAAAAAGAGAAGAAGAAGCAGAGTTAGTCTGAGTTATTGCAGGAGCATAGCCAGTGTTTCTTGAGATATATTTTCAGTTGCCTTTTAAAAATTGTGAGAGAAGTCTGAGATATGATATCAGAGGATAGTTTGTTCCATATTTTTCCAACAGAGTTGGAGAAGAGGCAGTCTCCTGCAGAGTTATTAGGTTTAGCAATATTAATCAGTAGTTTGTTTGAAGAGCGTAGATGTTTCAGATTGTTATATGGTGTAATAAAGCTGGAAAATATTGGTGTTTTAGTGGCTTGGTTTATGATCTTGTGAGCTATTGTGAACTGTTGAAGTTCAAGCTGGTTAGGAAGTTCAAGCCACCCTAGTTGTCTTAGATTCAGGCAGTGATGGGTTCTAAAAGGGAATCCTGTAGCAAATCTAGCAATATTGTGGTAAGATGTTGCTAGTTTCTTGAGGTTGCTATTGGAGAGATTACTGTATATGGGGGAAGCATAGAGAAGAGTAGAGATTAGGTGAGTTCTGGCTATGGTGGTTCTTGCTTCAGGTGTAAGGAAAGGTTTGATTCTGTATAGGGATCCTATTTTTTTATTCACTAATTTTATTGTATTGTTGATGTCAGAGTCAAAGTTAAGATTGTTGTCTATTGTTATTCCTAATAATTTAGTAGTTGGGTCAGGAGAAATAAGAGTACGTCAGTGGAAGTGAGAGTGAAGTTTAGTGGGGTTGACTTTCGGGTAGGTGAGAAGAGTAGCAGTTTGGTTTTCTTGGGGTTAAGGAGCAGGCAATGGTGTGAAAACCTTTGTTCTACACTGTTAAAAGTATTTTGGGTAAGAGACTGGAGTTCAGTTTGTGAGGTAGCTGTGCAGATTATAGTAGAATCATCTGCATATTGAATGCAGGTAGTGTTTGGGATAGCTGATTGCAGGTCATTAATAAAGATGGAAAATAGAAGTGGGCCTAAGATAGAGCCTTTATGTCAGTACTGTAGATAAATCTCAAGATATCTCATAACGTGGCCTCTCAGGCCTTTTGTATGTATTGCTGTACTGTGTGTATTAGTGACAGTAATGTACATTTTTAGCATATATTGCAGCATAGTAGTGCAGTCTTTAATGTATTCCTGTGTTTCTCCCTTTTTATCACAGATGAGCTTGATAGAGGGAGTGTGGGCACTCTTACACCTGATGTCAATGTCTCCGCAGACACTGATGATGATAGTGGCCAAACTAAGGCACAGTTGGGGGTGCAGAGGTTGAATCTGGCACAGAGGTTGATATCCAGTGACCCCCTCCATTTTTACCAGACACATCCAGTAAGCCTACGCCTACCCAATCCACTGAGGCCACAGATATTGGACAGGTTGAGGATGAGGACATTGATCATGAGAGTGTGGCTACTGCAGCTTCAGTGCCTGTTAAATCTGTCCATAGCCAAAGTGTCAGGGAAGTGTCATGCAGAAGAGTTGAAGGGGTGCTCAGAGAAAGCTTGCTGTTCTTCCTGCACCTGGTGCAGGTGTCTCTTCCCGTGTCACTCATTGGATATTTAGGGCCATCATGGAGGCACAGCCATGTTCTGAAAGGAGCTCCAACAAATGCTCTAGATGTGGCACAGTCTAACATCCATAACTGCATCCACTATGTAGCCAATTCAGTGGATCTGTTGAATGACGCATTGGAGCATGGAGTGTCTGTGATGGAATGAGGGGTTTATATCCTTGACTGCACAGTGTCTTTGATAATACACCTACTGGAAGGGGGGACATTGCCCATGTGGGTATAGGTCAGTCACACAATCTGCTGCTAACCAACATGGCCGTGCCCTTTCATGCTCCTATAGTGGCAGTACTTCCCCTACCCCATCAGAGAGTGTGCTGTCCACACCCAAACATGGTAGGCCATGGGGCCATGGCCCTGCACATTCCTGTGAATGGAGCACATCCAGTAGACTACAGTCACAGTCAGGTAGTAGCACTGCCTCTGACCTTGGGCTTGGAGGTGGCAATGCATCTCCTGGAAGAGCCAGCTCTGGTGGACAGGGACAACAGTGATGAACTGATAACTCTACCATGTACAGTTCACACCTGCTAACCTACCAAGATATAGAACTAGCACCAAACATGGCTGTGTTCATGCACACTGTCATACACCACTTTCACATGGAGGACTCCTACAGACGCACACAAGAGTTGCATGGTTCAGCCTGTCTGCTTCCCCATTCTCTCACACACGCACACACACACACACACACACACACACACACACACACACACACACACACACACACACACACACTCAACAACCTTTGTTGTTAGCCTAAGCCTCCTGCCCCCCCCCCACAGCACGCTGTACACATGATAACAGTGCCATATCCCTGATTTCTCCCTTTTGAATTAAGGGAAACTAAAGCTTTGTGTTTGATGTACAGGGTGCTTCACTACATTATTGCTTAGTATATCTACAGTTTAAATGTTAATTGTACTTGTGAATTGTATTTGCCTTGCCAAGTTGTACAATGGATAGCATCTTCATTGCACTACTTTGTAGTGTATTCTCTTGTAAGGGTTGTGAAGTCAACAACTGCAAGATGTCTCATTGCATTCTAACTGCTCTCTTTAATGATTATCCAGTACAAATGTATGATGCACATCATAAGTCAGGCTGTCACATTCAGATATCTGGATTGCATGACATCACTGTAGTGTAATATTATCAGGAAAGTACAATATTATGCTCTCTATTGTATGTAGCTCACCAGAAACATGCATCTGCAGAACAACCAATGGACTTCTCATCAAGCTAACACAGAGCCTACAAACCTTGCCATAATGTATGTATACAGATTAAAATGCATGTCACTTTATTGTCATGTATCATATGATGTGATGTCTGCCAGATATCTAGGTCACTGATCATGCCCTAGCAAAATACATGCATATAGAGTACTCTGATATAGCCAATGACATCAGCATTGTCTGCTCAGCATATACAAATAACAGTGTCCCACAAGCTGGTGTAAAATACTGTCTGTAATATCAAGTTACAGCTGAGTCACACACACATATACACACAGTTGACTACAGTGAGAATAGAGCCCCTACCTATCTAAGTACACAGACTACAGATCACAGAACTTAATACACACACCATGGCACAAGTCTGACTTCCATTGTGTCTGACAACCCTTTACATCTGATGACATCAGCAGTGTCTGTTGAAAAGAATATAACAGTATCCCAACTGCTGGTGTAAAATACTCTCTGTAATATCAGGTTACAGCTGACACACGCACACACACACACACACACACACACACACACACACACACACACACACACGCACACACGCACACACGCACACACACACACACACACACACACACACACACACACACACACACACACACACACACACACACACATGCACACACACTTGACTGCAGTGAGAATAGAAACCCTACCTAAGTACACAGACTACAGAACCCAGGACGTTATGCAAGCGCCACAGCACAAGGCTGACTTGGAGTGTGTTAGACAACGTTTTATAGTTGATGACATCAGCAGTGTCTGTTGAGGAGAAATTACGTGTCCTACCTTGTGTAAAATGCTCTGTGTAATATCAAGTTACAGCTGACTGTTTCTCTATCACACACTGTTGATTGCAGTGAGAATAGAACCCCTACCTAAGTGCACATACTACAGAATACAGTACTTAACACACATGCCACAAATAAGTGTGACTTACACAGGAGTGCAGGTGGACTTATAGTAGATGACAACAGCTTGGGAGGCCAGCATGGGATGACTGGGTAGGGATGAGCAGCTATCCAAAACATGGCAAGCCATACCATTGGAGTTGTAACTGCAGGATAGCACTTCTAGTCTGTTGACTAGAAACACAGACATGTACATAGTCAACTGCAGTGAGAACAGAACCCCTACCTAAGTGCACATACTATGGAACACAGTACTTAACACATGCGCCATGGAACAAGGCTGACTTATACGGGAGTGCAGGTGAACTTATAGCAGATTACATCAGCAGGCCCTGTGGAAGACAACAGCTTAAGAGGCCTGCATAGGCACATAAGGTCATAGTATCATATGAGGCCTAATAGCAATAGGCTGATTAGAAGCCTAGCTGTATAACAACACAAGTACCCTTACTGAGCATATGTGGATATGTTGAGTTTAGCAGACAATGTTTGTGAGTGCCACCAACTGGCGCTGTCCATGAGGGAGCACACAACATTATAAGTTACACTTTGTCATATAGTTCATATAGGTGTGGAAAAAAATGAACCGAGAACCCAGGGTTGTAATGCCTGTGGCTGTGTGGCCAACGCATGAACTGAAATCAGACAGCATCCTATATACATTTCCATGGCACATTAGTCCATAACGCTCAACCTGTTATAGCAGGAAATCTGGACAAAGCCATATATATTGGGTTGAAAAAGGACCAAACATAGAGACATGTTTTACATACTGCTCTTGCAGACTTATACAGTTAATAGACTAACATGTTTTGCATTAATGTGAATTGTCTAAAGGGTAGGCATTTTGAAATTCAAATGGCTGTCATTGTTTTCTAGCTTAAATAGTCAAGTATTTACAAATTATTTGCCAGAAAACAAGCTGTTTATGAGGACCAGGGCAAAACTGTGATGCCAAAATCAGGGCATTGTACAAATATCTATACAGTTGAAAGGTATGCATTTTGCAGCAAATTTGCCCTATAATTAAGTAAGTATACATACATGTGGGATGTAGCTGTCTGTGTGTAGGTGAGTAGTGCGCAAACGTGAGCCACATTGCTAATATGTGACAGTTACTCCACCCCGGGTTTTCATGCTGGCCAAAAGCATTTATTGAATGTATCCAGTTTCTGTATCTGCCTGTCTGCTTCCTAGATGGTCCATTATTAGCAATGCTGTGCTTCGTACAAGCCACATTAAGCACAGCCCAACCTGCAGTCCTTTGTTTGCTCTATGTGGCATATTGTGAAAACAATGGTGAAAGAAAAGTAGGAAAATAAATGAATGGAGACATATATGAACTGAGCAAAAGCAAGGTATGACATACACACTACAAAATGATACCAAACATCAGATATTTCTACATAGTTCAGCATTTGAATTCTCACACCACTGCAGATTCAGCAAACAGGATGGATGCCTTAGCCCTCTCTGCCACACAAACAGCTTTGTAGAAAAGAACTGAAGTCATTATTCACATGAACAAATGCATCAGAATGTACACTGCTATGAGATCTTCAGCTGTGACTTGTTCTTTTAACCCTCCTTATTACATTTGAACATAGTGCAGTTACTAATCACTCAGCCTGTTAGGATTCTGTTGTCAAATATAGCTTTGTCGGGGGGGGGCGTGGCCAAGGATGAACACAGGATAGCAGCAGATTTCTTCAGCTCCACCAATTTCATTATACTGACAGGAATTAATTACTTAAAAAATTAATTTTTGAAGTAATTTTCTTTCTAAATATGTTTGTTTTATATAGTTCTTGAACTATATCTAAAAAAGAAAGGAAATTTTAACAATATTCCTGTCAGAAATCACATTGGAAATTTCCTGTCAGTTTATCAGTCTGAAATGAGTTCCAGTAAGACAAATTCTCAAGACTCCAGCATCAAGAAAGAACTTCAGTCTCTGATAACCATAATCAACTTACTGCTAAGATGGATAAAATAGATACTAAAATTGATACCTTCATAGAAAAAACTACAAAACAAATAGACTTGTTACATATAGACCTGCAACAACAGAAGATCCAGATGACAGGCATAGAAGAAGCTGTGAATGACATGGAAAATAGAATCCAAGAAGAGGAAATCAACATTGAGTTTCTGCTGAAACAAAATACACATTTACAAACAAAGCTGGATGACTTGGAAAATAGATCTAGGCTAATAACATTAGGATTTTTGGACTGCCAGAAAATATTGAAGGTAACAATATTACTTCTTTTTAACAACATGGCTCCCTAAAACTTTAGACTTACCAGAAGCATTCTCTTTTGGTATCGAAAGAGCACATAGATCTATAGCTAATACTAACTCTAACAAAAACTATCCTAGATCAGTTATAGTTAGATTTCTATCATCTTTTGATAAAGAGATGGTTCTTAAATCTGCTTGGGCTAAAGCTCCTGTTAAGATTAATGAGACAACTGTGCATTTTGACAATGACTATTCTTCCTTGGTAATAGCTAAAAGGAAAGTTTTTCTGCCACTAATAAGGGAGCTTAAAAAAGCACAGTTTAAAACATACCTTCTGTTTCCTGCCAAGCTAAAATCTTCCTTCCTGATGGTCCTAAAATTTTTGATGACTTAGACTCTGCTTTACTGTTTATCAAAAAAAATAAGATTTTGGATAAAATAGAGGAAATGGAATGGGCTAGTCCTTCATTAAAGAGACTGGCAACTGAAACTTCATGGAAGACTTCAGAGAAGAAGAAGAGACTAAAGAACAAATGATTTGTTCTATGTTTTTTTTCTTTTCTCTCATCATTTTACTTCATTATTAATCTTTTAAATATAGTTCCTGCATTTCCAGAAAGCCACAAATGTTCTGAAAAGATTTAATCAAAGTTATTCTCTGTGTGCAAAGAAATGTTTTGTTTCATAACCAGTCAAAATATCTGAGGAACTAATAACAAGCTATTATTCAATTTGTTTCTCTTTCTGAAAAAGAGAAGTAAGGTCAGTGATTTGATACATTTTTTTCTTTTTTTCTCCTTTTCTTTGTTTAAACAATGACATTCTATTTAGATTATGTAGTGGGTAAAGGGTGGGGGAGGGCAGGGAGAGAAGAGTAATGAAAATATGATAAATGGAATAATAACATATTTATTCCTTGTAAAAAGTTTATATGTTCTTCAAATGCTATTCCTAATTATACTTTCTTGATCATACTGCTTATGCTTGTTTATAAATAATCTGTCATGCTTTAACTAATAATAATTAGAACTAAATAATAGTAAATAATATGTTTTATTTTTAACTCTATTAATATAAACAGTAAGTAATATTCCATTGTATATACTTCTTATAGCTTTTTCTTACATTTTTTTTATTTCTGCTTTACACTCTTTTATTTTCTACTCTCTTTTTGTTTTCTTTATCCTTTCTCTTTATTTTTTTTCTCATATTAATATATAGAAATGCTTTTGATCATATAGACACAGTAAATAATAAGATTTGCAAAAAAATTGGTTGGGACAAAAATATTGAGTTTTATTACTTATTAATAACTTTGGGCTTAATTTCACTTACATAGAGGCTGTAATAACCTATAAAATACATTGCGAAGGTTTTGTCATGTTTAGATGCATTTACACTGCTAAATGAATGTTTGTCACTAGTTTTTAACAAGTTTCCCACCAAAATGTTAAGGGAGACAATCTGGGATGTGGGCTATCTCATGAACAGTGTCCTTGAGCTGTTTCAAAAGCTTCAACTCTCAGAATTCTCACAGAGAAGATGAAAGCAGTCAATCTGACCTTTGACCCAGATATCACACTGACACATCACAGATTCAGGAAGAACACTCTACCAGGAAGCAGAACTGATGCAAATGCGACTATGTGAAGGAAAATGAACTCTTTGACATTTAAATGTGAGTTATTTTATATAATTACTTAAATATCTATGTTATAATTCATAAAATATGTCAGTTATAATGATTTTAAATGATGCAGTTTCTTGTAGTAAGTAAATGTCTTATTTTAGAAGGCATAGAAAATGAAACATTTATTCAAGTGTTTTTGAAAATCTACTTGACTGCTGCATACTAATCTGTGTTAAAAACTTATGTTCCAAACATATACATTACTATAACTCATTTAATTCATCTGATTGACAAGCATAAATAACTTTATAACTCTATACTGGAAGAAATTGTCATGTGATATATTTTAAAGCAGTAGTATAGACATACAAAATACAGATTTTTTTTACAATAATGCAAGTGTTTCTGAGAATTTGCATAACTATGCAGTATGATTTATAACAATTTCTATAAATATAATATTTTATTCTATTGACAATAATGAGTATGAGTAAAATGCTCATATACAAGCAATTCAAGGTTTTTTGAAGCTGTTGACTGCATTTACATGACAGAAAATAGATGCATCTTAATATATGTAATGTCTGAACCATATTAGCCAAAGTTTTTGATTTAAATGAATGTTAGAACTTATTTTTACATACTTTGAATAAATTAATATGTAAATATGCCTTCTTTTTTTTTTCTCTCTTTCTTTCACTCTCTCTCCCTCTTTCATGTCTTTTATTTCTCTCTCTCCTCTTGGTTCCTAATATCAAGTTTATTTGAATGCTATTTGAATACAAGTGTATTATATTACATGGATGTATATAGTAGTATGAATATTTTTTTAAAAAAAAAAGGTTTATTTTAGTTTATATGATGCTGTTTTATCAAATGTGTAGTCTTGTCTTGCTAGATAATTGAATCGAAAGCTGTTAATTTAAGTTAAATATAACCAGTATTAAATTGATAAGGTGGTAGCTGAGGTACTGCTGCTTAGGGTAGGGGGTTAACTTGAGTGGTAAATACTACTCTAAGTTGGAGTTTTTAACTCCAGGCTGGATGCAAGGTTTAATCCTTACATTATTTTCACTTGTTCATTGTTATATGTATATAGTTTTGACATCCACAATATATTTTGTACACTCATTGTCACTACAAACAAAATTGAATCCTATACAAAATCCCATAAGAGATTCAATAAATACAGGTATATTTAAAGGTACACCTAAAGGAGGAGATGTAACATTATTTATGTTGTTATTTGTTATTTTGATCATAAGATTCTTAAGTTTTAAAAATGCCAAATGACATCTTTAAAAGGAATTTCTTTAAACATTAATGGATTGAATAATCTGTGTAAAAGGGCAAGCCTAATAAGATACATTAATTTACATAAGGCCAACTTAGTCTTCCTGCAAGAAACCCATCTCTTGAAAAAAGATATTGATAAACTAGCCACAAACAAATATACAGTATTGGTTAGTTCAGAGCACACTCAGAAAAAGAGGAGTGGCTATTTTATGGAATAAAAATATGCCCATTCCTAAAACCATTAAGTCTTATCAGGATGACAAAGGAATGTTTTGTATGGTTACAATACAAATTAATGGGAAGACTTACACTTTAATTAATGTATATTGGATACCTGGAATTGGTATTAATACAGTGAAACATCATCTTGATAAGATCATATCATTCTCTATAGGAGATATTATTTTAGCTGGTGACTTTAATTGTATACTACATGAAAGTGATACTACCACTATAGGAAAAAGAAGAATTACATCTAATGCAAAACATTTAAATGATTTTGCTAATTCTTATCATTTGAATGATATTAATAATCAGATAGATTCAAAATCTTTACCATACACCTTTTTTTCTAACAGATACAAAACTTATTCAAAAATAGATAGGGTCTTTATTTCTAACCAGATGGTAACAGATTTAATTAATTCCAAAATCATTTCATGTCCTATATCTGATCATAATTCAATTGTTTTTGAATTCATGATAAAAAATACTCATAATGTTCAGATCAAAAGGATACCAGCATACTTAACTCAACTAAAAGACTATAAAGAATATATACTTTCAGAAGTACAACATTTTCTAGACATAAATAATACTCCTGAAATCTCCATTGTCTATGTTTGGGATGCCTTAAAATCATATCTATATGGACAAAGTATAAGATGGTATAATAATAAAAGGAAATCTTGGGATAAGGAATTGTTAGATATTCAAAGTAAATTAGACTTTTATAAACATAATAATAAATAAAATATTATGGATAAGAAAGTCATTGAAGAAATAAACAAACTAAATGAGAAATACAAAGAAATTTTAACTCATAAAGTTAAAATAACTCTAGAGAAATACAAGTTTTTGTCTTACTCAATAAGCCCCAAATACTTACATAGACTTAAAAATAAAACAAAAAGGTTGAATAAACAAAACCATATCAAAGAAATCTTTTCTGTAAGGAAAAAGAAGAATGTTTCTAGTCTACCAGAAATACTAGATGAATTTAGAAATCACTTTCACAATATTAACAATAATAACATTAACATGGAACCTAAAGATAAAATAAAGGAGTTTATAACCACAAACATGAATAAAAAGCTTAATAAACAACAGATTAAACTATTGGACAAAAGTATTTCATATACAGAGGTTATTACACAAATAAATAAGCTTAAATCAAACAAAGCACCGGGTAATGATGGTATTATACCAGAGATATATAAAATCCTTTCTAAAAGTACATATTCATTAATACATAAGGTTTTTATTTTGGCTCAAACTGAGTTAATAACACCCCCATCTTGGCAATATACATTTATTTCGCCAATTTTAAAACCTAATAAAGATCCAACTAGATGTACTTCATATCGCCCATCTCATTACTTAATGTTGATTATAAAATGTTTATGAGTATTTTTGCTGATAGATTGAAGACAATCATTCCCGGCATTATAGATATAGATCAGACAGGCTTCATTGTAAATAGAAATACTTTTGATAATATAAGAAGAACTTTAACATTAATTGATTTTGCAAATAGTAAAAAGAAAGATTTAACACTTATTAGTCTTGATATAAGTTCAGCATTTGATTCAGTAAGTTGGGACTATCTGTTTACCTTACTGAAGTGCACAAACTTCTCAGATGCATTTGTAAATCTAATCGAGCATTTATACAAAGGAACGTTGGCTTATATTAAGGTAGGAACATATGTTTCACAAAAAATACCCATTCTTAAAGGTACAAACCAAGGATGTCCACTTTCTCCATTATTATTCACTTTAGTAATGGAGCCTTGGGCTAATTTGATCAGAAACAGTACTGACATAGAGGGTTTTGAAATAGATGAAAATACATCCAAAATTCAACTTTTTGCAGATGATGTTCTAATTACATCAGCAGGATCTAATTCTTCTATGCAGTCTCTATTTGATAAAATGATGAATTTTAAAAGTATTTCTGGTTTAATATTCAATGAAGAAAAAACTAAAATACTACCTATATATACACGAAAAAATATTCTCATTAGTGATTTTACTAAATATGTACCCAATTCAGGTCAGATAACTTATTTAGGTATAATACTATCTAAAGATATTAAATCTATTATATATAATAATTATAATACCTGTTTTCTTAATATACAAAATCTTTTTAATACCTGGAATAATATGTTTTTACTATGGAGGAGAGACTTACAATTATTAAAATGATAATATCCCCAAGATTTTATACTTAATACAATCAATAATACTTCCACCTACAAAAATAATTATCAAGAAACTGAATACACTAATGTTAAATTTCCTATGGGCACCTAATAGACCTAGGATTGCATTAAAGAAACATACTAATAGCTGGTCTCAAGGGGTATTTCTTTTCCAGACTTTAATTTATATACTATCTCTTCTATTGTAAAAGTTATTACTTTATTAATAGATCAGTCATATGTCAAAATGGAAAGATTATTGGGAGCTAATTAGTATGCACTTCATGAAAATCTCCTTAACACATAAAAATATGATTGTAAATAACTCCATGTTATGGTTACTAAAGGAATTTTGTACTTCACCTATTACACCTAAACATATGGTTTGTTACCCATTAAATATTATTATTAGCTATCGTAACTTTATATTCATGCACCCTAAGTATAGGGAATGGAATTTTATTATATTCCCTATAATGTATACTCAGGGTATGCTTTTGTCATCTACTTCTGAAGGAACTCATTTAGCTATAGATAATGATCTAAAGTACTGGTATCAGTTGATATCTGATAATAAAGTTAAAAATCTAGATTTCTTAAAACAAGAATTTGATCTAAGAGAAACTTGCTGGTTAGGGGTTCAGACCTTTAGACAACATCTCATTGATAGAATAGATCTAATGTTTATAACAGTTAAAGAATCCATTCCAACACTGATTGATTACTTGATATTAAATTTACAACATAAAGTTTCTGATAAAGGTAAACTTTCATACATACATAAAATTATCAGACAAGAAACTTTTTACAGTGTAGATACATACTGGAATTATTTCACTTCTATTAATGGGGACCCACCAACTCAACAAGATAAACAATATATATTGGAATCTGCCTATAGAACTACGTCTTCCATTGTCTGGAGACTCTATACATGGAAATTTTTACATAGATCTTTTTATACACCTTTGATGATGAATAAAATAAATAATAAAGATAATCTATGTAAGAGATGTAATGTAGAAATTAATGCTGACTGGGCTCATATGTTTTATGACTGTATAAAATTTAAAGAATACTGGAAGTCAGTTAATGAATTTTTGCAGGCTCTTTTTACAGATAATTTCATTATTTCTAAATCTCTTATATTATTCAACACACCTGTACCTCAAAGTGTTAAAAAGGTTAAGCTTCCCTTGTTATGGTCTATTCTAGCAGTGGCTAGGAAAATAATAACCAGAAATTGGATTTCAGATACACCTCCTTCGTTCAATGAATTTAAAAATGTTATGAATATAGTGTGCCATATGGAAATAAACACTATTAGGTCAAGAACAACTAGGAAAACATCTTATTATATTGTATGGGATAATTTACAAAATTTGTTAAAAAAATCCTAATTTCAATAGCATGGCATTTTAGTTTAATTAATTGATCTGATTGTAGTGGATGTCTTTGTAAATACTTTAGTTGTTTTGTTGAATGTTATAATCATATCTATTTTTAATTACTTGTATAAAATTGTTATGATATGTCTCTTGTATGTTAAAACAATAAACCTGTTTTGAAAAAAATATATAGCTTTGTCTTACTTGTCTGTATTTCTTGGTACTTCATCAGTTATCTGAGAAGTACTGTCAGACATTTAAGTGTATAAAGCATTCAATATCCTTGACCTTAAAATGTTTGTGGATATTAACTGGGATTTACATGATATGCATTTGCCAGCAAGTGAAGACCAGGTGAGATGGCACAAAGAGTCATATATTGTTCATTTGGGAGGACCATTGCTGAGTTACTGTTAAGGCACAAGCAAGGCTATACTGCTCTTGGGGGGGGGGAGCTCATGCACTGTTATGTCACAAACAACCATAGCCTGCACTTTTGTGGGTAAGCAAAGTTGATACTGCTATGGCACAAACAAGGATATGATGATCATGTTACTCTTCTTGTTCTGCTTCCTGCCTGTTCTTTGATCCTGGGAAGTGCTGTGAAGTCAAAAACTGCAATGTGTAGCAGAACTGTCTAACTTCTCTGCCTATGGATTTTCCAGTACAATGTCATGGTGCAAAAATAAGGCCATGTAATGAGCATCAGTATACTTTAAGAGGTAGGACTGTGTGAATCTTTCACAGCTGAATTCTAATACTTATTAATGGATACATATGAGTAAAGTAAATGTCTCCCCGCTGTCACATGTTATAGTACTTTTTGCATAAATCCATGGCAATATTTACTTAATTACTGTTCCAACTTACTAAATATTGGGGTATGCCATAATATCATTAAAAAAATACACTCTAGGCTAAGGACTTACCTTGAAAATGCAGTAGTGGGATACATTTTGAGTTCAAGGTTGACTGTGTCTGATACAAGTAGTACACAGCCAGTACATGGGGAGGTGCATGTTGTGCTTTACCTGGCATCAATTTTATTATGTGTGTGAGTAGGAGAAAGGTATTTGGCACCTAGGTAGTCATTGCGTGTGCTATGCATTATCTTTTAGCCAAAGCAAGGGCTTACTGAGCATGCCTACATCAGCCTGCAGGCACAGCAGCTGGTGGTTCCTTCTCTGAGCCCTCCTCTGACTGTGTCTGTGGTGACCTAGGCATTGGTAGGGGGATGTGTCTCCCTTCCCCTAGCTGATCCTTCTGCAGCTGTTTCCACAAGATCAAATTGTGTAGCACAGCACACACTGTGAAGACTTGTGCACATGTCTCTGGATTATACTGCAGGGCTCCACCAGATGTATCTAAGCACCAGCATAGTGACTTCAACAGCCCAAACACACATGCTATAATGCTTCTGATTTGGGCCTGTGCCTCAATATGGCATTCTTCTGTGGGTGTGTGTGCACTTGTCATCAACCATGGTTCCACTGCATAGCCAGGATCCCCCAGTAAATGGCCCTGTGGGATGTCCCCCTCTAGCAAACATCTGCTACAGCTGTGATGTGTGCCAGATATGGGAGTCATGATAACTGCCAGGGATGCCAGCACACGCATTCAGGATTATTCCCTGGGCATTGCACACAACTTGGCATTTGATAGAGTGGTATCCCTTGTGGTTAATGTAGATTCTGCCCTGCTCACCAGGTGGTGCCTTGATGTATACATGAGTGTAACCTATGGCACCCACTACTTCATTGTAGTGTGCTACAGGGTAGAACTGTTGCATATTGCTAACCCTTTCCTCAGAACTATGGGGAAAACATATGTGCTCACTGGCATGTATGAGCAGAGCATCCAGGAATTGGTGGAGGATCCTGGATGCTGATGCCTGTGACACACCCATTATGTCCCCAGCTGGTCTTACATATAACTTAGTTTCCACTGGGATGGGTTCCCCTTGATTGGTTCTGGTTCTGAGTTGAGAATGGCAGAGCTCTCAGACTTCTTGTAAGGTGTCCCTGTCCAGCCTGTAGCACTCTACAGTCTCCAGGTTATGTAGCATCTGATAAGTTACCCTGGGCCTGAGCACTCTTCTCCTTCTTGGCCTAAGCCTATTGTCATCAGCACCAGCAGCATTGACTTCAGCCTGTAGCACATGCAGATGTAGAATAGCTGCAGCAAACCCTAGTATTGTGTCAGATAAAATTTCCTTGTCTGTACTCCAGTGATATTGAAGTATTTAGGAACACAAGAATGGAGGTTAGGTGAATTCTTTATAGCATGTAGAATAGCTGCACCATGTTTGATTTGTTCATGAAAATGAAGTTCACCTGCCTATACTATAATTAGCATCTAACACACACCTGCTGCTTGCTCATCATTGTGCTATGTGCACCTTTGCGCAGTTTTTCATAAATAAAGCAAGCGTGACAAAATTGTAATTACTTTCCTCCATTCCTGTGATATCATGCAAACATTCATTATAAAAAGGAAAACTTGCCCACCCTGTACTCGAAGCCAGGACCTTCTACATTCTTGCCCTACACATACACATGGTTCCACAGGATTATTTGTAAGATAAGCACAGCAAAAGCTACCATTCAATCATTCTTCCATTGCACAAACAAGGACATTAAAAAAATGTACGAAAATTATTCTAAATGGACAGAGAAGACACGGTTTTACAACAAAATTCTGAGGATGACATGCGACCTGTGATTTGAGCATAGCTTGCATGTACCTTCACCCTCCACAGACCAACCTGTACAACTTTGAAAGTGTAACCTGACACACCCCCTGATGTCATCAGTCACTGTTGACATCCATTGAAAACAAAGTGGAAGTGCCTACATGCAGTGAACATCCATACAGTGTTACTCTTTTTTGTGGATTTGGCAATACCACTGCGTTTTTACCTAATTTGCATATTCACCATACTGACAGCCTGGAATCTACATGGTTAGTAGCTGTGTCAGTGGAGAAACTGTATGGAGTACAATGCTGTAAGCACAAGAGAGCCTATTTCTTTGTCCATATATCTGCTACATACTACATATGCTTACAGTACAGTTCTTCTTCTTTCGGCTTTTCCCGGTTAGGGGTCGCCACAGCGGAACTCCAGTCCGCTATATAGTACAGTACAATACTCTGTTTCAGGATGTTGAAACGTTTTAGCAGCTTGCATTATGTGCACTTACATTTTCTTTTGGGAGTGGGGGAGCCAAGGTGCATTTATGTCATGGCTCTTACAAATGTATTTTTTATTTTGTAAATGTGATATTCTAGTATCCATATTGTGTAATTAGGTCATAATATGTGTGGGGCTACCAAAATTTAAGAGCTTTTACTTGCTCTTGCTTGTGTGTAGACTCCTATCTATGGCTGTATTCGGAAAGTTTCCGACTATACAGCCAACACAAACAAATAGCCTACACTGTTACTTTACGGGTTGTTGAATCACTCCATCATGTTGATTTGCTTCATTAGCATAAAATTCAACTACATATGATGTAATTTGCATGCCGTAGAAGTTTCCATATTTGCATGTGAGTGTGCGCAGCTGCACACAGTTTACTGAATCTAAAACTTGCTGCTCCTGTGTGCGCATCACGCTGCAACACTCTCACGGTAAAAATGATTGTGCAGGCTTTCATGAATCCCCTCCAGTGTGTCTGCCATTTGCAGTGCTGTGATGGCAGATGCAAAAAAGTACATTCCTACTTTAATATCACTGATAATGACCAGCACCTACTAATAAGACTCCCTCACCTCACGTTTAGAATACCTATCTATACTGTACATAACCACATTACATTGTAACACACAGTTGACTTCAGTATTTTTTATACATGTTGTATGTCTGTATCCACACTCTTTAATTAATGTTAGGCATATAGGTTTACTGAGCACATGCCCCACAAAACAATCACATACCACTGCAACTAACCAAGGTGACATGACTATTTCTCTAACTGTTAAAATAGTTTTGCTATTGAGAGAACTGCAATGTATACAACAGTCAAATATATTTACTGAAAGTGGTGTCATAATCACTGTACAAATGTTTTGAACTGTGCTTTTGTGTATGTGCTCATGGGTGTGTGCATCTCCCTTTAAGCTTAACAGTCCTGCTGCCCAGCAATTGCCCTATCCTTCCAACTCCCCATACACTTTTCCTAATACACTTAGAAATAATAAGCATACATCTTATTATGCTAGTATGTGAATAACACTTAAAAGCAGCCATACTATAAATAAATGGACTTGTAGAAAAGTAGTACTTACCTTGTACAAACAGAGAACTTTTATTTTATTCTGAAGAAATTTTCTGAAGTTCTCCTTTGGTAGGTTCTGAACTCTTGCTATTTTTTTATTTTTATTTTTTAGCTATCTGCCTGTCATTGCACTTGTATCATAGAAATTCACTTGGCTAGGCATGATAATTATGGTAATTAGGGTTCAATTCATTACTGTTTTTGAATAACTCAATTTGTGTGATGAGAAAATCTGCTAAGTATAGGGTTCAACTGAATTTAATGCCCTGTACAAACCTGGGTCCCCCCCATGCAACACCAAGTAGGTGCAGTCCATTACATGTCTGTAGGGGGAGATTTGCAATTCCACATATAACCATGTTTAAATAGTGTTACCAATATACAAAGGGATACAACTCTGGCATGTTTCATGCCTTAAGGCGTCATTGTGTACCCTAAGAATATAGTACCTGTATTATCCAAGCCCACCATCTATTGCAGAAATGAAATGCCTGTCTTTGTGCAGCACATGGGACATGCAAAACCTGTTTTGGGTGCCAATTTTCTGCAATTTTCCACTGTGACTCTTCAGTGTGAGGCACTGTGGATGGAGAAGAAGGGGGAACTGCCACTTTTAGAGTCCAATTTTGGTGAGAGGAGTCCAAAATATTACTGGACATCCTGCATAAATATTACAGCTAGAGGCACTGCAGGAGGACTATAAAGGGCTACAGTACAAGAGTGAAAGTTGGAATAGTTTAGTCCAGCCTCTCAGGTGTCCCATGCATGGGAGATTGGTTCCATCACCATTGTAGTGTCATGAGGTGCTGATGAAGTTAAACAGCAGTCATTACCTCCATAGTGCAAGTTACACGTCACCCATCACTGCATGCTTTCCACAAATATTACATAGTGCCCTTATCTCCGTAGCCCCTGAAGAAATCAAAGGGAAAAGGCAGCTACACAGGAGGAGACTGGAGTACCTAAGAAGGCATCTGGGTAAGTATACCTGTTTCAGAGTGCAAAGCTTTTAATATTAACAGTGGTAGAGATTCATTCCCAAATAGTATGCTTGCTAGAGCCATCACTGGCAGTTCTGTGATAACTGCCATAGGTCAAAGGTAGTAGTATGATTGTTGAATGTTGGTGTGTTTGTGCATGCATCCTGCCATGTACAGATTCCCTTTAAATCCTCGCGTTAACATAATGTTGACTTGCATAACAGTGAGAACGACATCAGCGAAAATTTAAATGAATGCACTTCTGGAATGGTGTTTTTCACCTCCGGGAAACTAACCACTTGGCCACCATGGAGAACTTTGCCCCTTTCTCCACTGTAGTGTGATCTCAGAGTTGGTATGTTTAGTTGGAGGGTGTGTGTGGGGGGGCAAAGCCCCCCATTTCGGTGGGTTTAATTTGCTTCGGTTTTTGTTTTACATTTTGGTGGCCAAGTAGTTAGTTTAATGAAGGTGAAATATGCCGTTCCAGGAGTTTGTTCTTTTAAATTTTTTTCTCTGGTGTTGTCTCTCTGTTATGTGAGTCAATATTATGTTAATTCAGTGTTATGACATAGATCCCCATATACTTGGGCAACTGGGTCAGGATGTTAAGTCAATGCTCCCACATGCTTCCACATTGTGAGAATACCTGTGGGTTCAGTCCCCCTATTTTTGTTATCTAGAAATATTTCAGTTGAAATTTTTGTCTCATTATACTAACTTCAGTTTTAGATACATAAAATTTGTATGAACAACATTTTTGGGTGGATGGACATCTTTGTTAATATATGTTTCTTATGCTTATAGTCATAGTGAAATGTTTGTCTGAGCAGCATGTTTTTATTTTTTTTTTTTTATATGAACATTTGTCTTAGACATCATTACTGCATCTTGGACAAGAAAAACATGTTGGTTTGTCCAAGTAGCTCATCATGTTAATATTCAACCTATTAGAATGCAGGTGATTATGGATATTGGTTCGGGTCCCCTTTTCAGTTATGTATGCTAACAGCCTTATTAAATTACAAAGTGGTTTTTGTCCTTCAAGCATAAAAGTGTATCTTAGTTAAAAAAAAAAAAGAAATATGTGTGTGTGTGTGTGTGTGTGTTTGTGTGTGTGTGTGTGTGTATATATATATATATATATATATAAAATGTATGTATATATCCATACACACACACATATATATATATATATATATATATATATATATATATATATATATAGATATCCATACATGCATATAATATGTAAATATATATATTTTTTGTGTGTTTCGGCTTATCCTGTTTAAGGGTCGCCACAGCGGAACTCCGGTCCACTAATGTTTGGTAGTGGATTTTTACATGCCGAGTTACCAGCCCTGACGCACAACCTTCAACGAAGGCACGCCCATTCATGCATGCCTCTACACAGAAGACACTCTAGCTGAGAATTGAATGG
The DNA here is from genome assembly GCF_019279795.1 of Protopterus annectens. Lineage (NCBI taxonomy): Eukaryota > Metazoa > Chordata > Ceratodontiformes > Protopteridae > Protopterus > Protopterus annectens. The sequence continues at coordinate 898,111,559 of NC_056744.1, read as the reverse complement.
GACAACGTCTTGCTGTGAGGCGACAATGCTACCGCAGCACCACTACCGCAATGTAAAAAAAAAAAAATATATATATATATATATATATATATATATATATGTATGTATGTAAATATGTATATGTATGTAAATATATATATAAATATATATATATATATATATATATATATGTATATGTAAATATACATATTTACATATATATGTATATGTATATATATATATATATATATATATATATATATATATATATATATATAAAATAAACACCGTGCACTAGAAGAATCTTAATTATATAAATTCAGACTTCGAATAACTGGGATTTATTAACTGAATCACAATTTATGTCAGCTGCAATTATTGACACTGCATCTACCTTTTCATTTAAAAGAACCAAAACCATAAGAATGAGTTTAGAAAACAGAGATTTACCTTTTGTTATTAATTCTACTTCTACTTCTAACTCTCAAAATGGGATGCATTCATGCAATAAATGTGTGGTACGCCCTTAACATTTTCACAGGATCTCAATACACGTTCACACATTGTAATTATACTATTAAGTTTTCAAAATATTTCTTCAGCCATTCTACAGCAGTAGTGTATGCAGGTATTTGTGCATCTTGTAAAGTTTTCTTACAGTTTGGTTTAAAATATTGTCCATCTTTGTTGCTATCAAAGCGTCTCCTTTTGCCATTTTGATTTTATTCATAATGCTACCCTGGGCCACGAAAATTATCCCTCAAATAGTTTGGATGCCTTGGTGGTGGCAAAGGAGGATAGCCGTTCTCCTCCCTTTCTGATTCCGCTGTGCTGTTCGTTACCTCCGAAGAAGCAAAAGAGATGTTAAGCTGCTTCTTCCATCTACTGGAAATATTCTTATGCCTTCCTCCATTTTCCTGACTGGTCAATTTTTTTGAAAGCCTTTCCTGCATTGTAGTCACGTATATCATGCTCTAATTTATGGATCTTTCTTTTATCATTTGACAGAATGGGGGGATGAAGGCACAAAAATAGGAACAGATTTTAAATATTACTCTTATAAACTTAGAAAACTGATAGAATAACAGGATTTGATTTGTCATGCATTTTTCTGAAGAATATGAACTCTGAAACTGAAATGTATGTCATTTAGTGACTTCAGTCCTCAGATCATCCTAATGATTTGCTAGAAAACCTCAGATTTTTTATGCAAGACCGACCAAAAAATATGAGGTACAAATCTGATCAGTTGAGAGGTATGGTCCCTTTTTGTTATTCTATCTAACATGAGAAGAAGATGTAGAAAATACTGGCTTGGTGGAATTAAACGTAATCCCTCCACTGCTCTGGACTACCCATGAGAATGAAGGGCTCATAAAAGAAGCAGAGCCTTGGCAAATAACATTGAAACCTTGTGAACACCTGCTTGTGGTAGTTGAGTATCCCTTGTTGGTAGAAGTGGATAATTGAATCAAACTTGTTATTTATGCCTTGTTGCAACAAAGTATCATTGTCCCAACTCAGTGTCCCAGTAGCACTCCTAATTCACTCGTTAAGAAACCAGGGAAAAGTATATGTAGATTTGTAGGCAATTACTGCAGTTGTAGTGCCAACATTTCCAATAGTCTCTAAGCCTGCAACAATGCTGAGCTCTAGTCCAGCAGATGTCACCACCTTCTCAGTGACAGATATTTCATTTGTCTTCTTTTCTATTCCTATATACCCAGATAGTTAATATCTGTTTGCATTTACATATGGAGGGCAATAGTACACTAGGACTAGATTACTGCAGGGCCATGTATAGCCACCTACTGTTTTTTTTTCTAGAGAAGTGCAAAAAAACAGCTGGACAAGATTACATCTCCTTGTGGCTGAACTTTAATTCAATATGTAGCTGATTTACGTTTAACTTCAAAAACCCCAAATGTCTACAAAGAAGACACTATTTTTCTTTTGACAAGTTAGCAAAGTTAGGATTTAAGGTTAACAAAGACAAATTGCAGTTATGGAAATTGCAGGTTCAATATTAGAACATCTTATTTCAGAAGGTGCTAAACAGAGCTTGTCTTAGCGCCTAACTGCAATATAAACCGCACCATGTCCTACTACACTAAAATAGTTGCTGGCTTTCTTGGGACTAACAGGTTACTGTTGGCAATAGATTTCTAATTACTCAGAAGTAGTTAAACCTTTATTAGAATTTTTAAAGAAATGATATCCATGAAACTTTACTCTGACAGGACTGTCATAAACAAGCTTTTGTACAATTGAAAACATTGTTTTTAAAACCTCCTGTAATTGGGTTGCCAGATTATTCTAAAAAATGTTTCTTGTTCTGAAGTGAACAAAATAAAGTAACATTAGATTATTAGTGCAACATAGAAATAATGGTTATAGACCTATCACTTATTTCAACACAAATCTTGATCCCATAGCATTAACCCCCCCCCCCCCGCCTTAGGGCAGTGGCCATAACAGCATGCTTAGTGGAAATGGTAGCTGCTCTAACTCTAGGCATGAGACTTATGTGCAGTTCTGCATTCTATAGAAGCATTGTTATTGAAGACTAAAACACAATACTTATCAGCAGCTCCATTGCCTAAATATGAATTGCCTTTACTTAATAACCCTTCTTTACAGATTGTTAGATGTTCACCAGTTAACCCTGCTTCTTTAATTCCTACAATTGATGACAGAGAATCTCACAACTATGTAGTTGTTAACACAATGCTTCCTCCTAGGTTAAATTTGCAAAATGTTCCATTACAGAATCCAGATTTCACTATTTTCATGGATGGCTCCTGTGTTTGAAGAGATAATGGTGAATTCATAGCACCTTTTCCATTTGTTGTCAAGACAGAATTTTGTTAACTAGATAATTAAATGGAAATGTGTCTGCTTGGAAAATTTGTAGCTATTACCGAAGCCTGGAAAACTGGCAAAGATCAGTAAGTAATGACTTTTACAGATTTGCATTATGTTTATGGAGTAGATCATGATTTTGGGACACTTTAGAAAGAGCAAGGTTATTTGATTTCATCAGGACTGTTAATAAAAATGCAGTTTTTGTTAATGATTTATTGGATGCTTTATTATTGCCAAGAGAAGGTAGCTGTGGTTAAACGTGCCACACACAGAAATTATGTTTGTTTGTGTCTTTCGGCTTTTACCGGTTAGGGGTCACCACAGCGGAACTCTGGTCCGCTAATGATTGGTAGTGGATTTTTACGTACCGGGTTACCAGCCCTGACGCACAACCTTCAACGAAGGCATGCCCCATTCACGTATGACTCCACACAGAAGACGCTCTAGCTGAGAATCGAACGGGACAATGTCCTGCTATGAGGCAACAATGCTACCACAGCACCACCAACGCACACATAGAAATTATGATTCCTTTATAATCAAGGGAAATACTTTTGCAGATACGGCAGCAAGACAGATTGCATTGTCTTATCCTGTTCAGTCTTTTTCTTTCAACAAATGAATGAATGAAACTAACAACAAAATTTCTTTACAGCAGTTATTATATTTTCTGAATTAGACAGTAGACTCTGATTGATGACTGCAGATGGTGTCTGGACCTTTTGTGGTGCTACCCGGACAGACGGCTGGTAACTCCACAAAATTTCTTAACTCATTTGGTCAAAGCCTACCATTTATCCTTTGATTTGGGCAAAAATGCTTTAATAAAACAAATTTCCAGTGATTGGTATGCCCCTTATCTTTCAGAAGTCGCTCAAAATTTTGTAAATATTTATGTAGTTTGCTTAGCACACAATGTATACAAATCTATACCTGCACCTATTCAACTGTTGAAAAAGCCTTGGGGACCATTCTGTGTTGTATATTGGGACTTCACTGAACTTTTTTTCTGGATGGGTAGAAGCATATTCTTGTGTAAGGAGTGACACCAAGACAGTAGCCAAAAAGTGGCTTACTAAACTAATCCCAAGATTTGTGGTTCCTTCTTGCATTCAATCAGATCAAGGCACTCATTTTGCTAGTCAAGTAATACAGCAGATTTGCAAAATTTTGATTGTGAAATTGCAGTTCCATCATACTTATAGACCATAAGCCTCAGGGATACTGGAAAAAAATAACTAAACCATTAATACCCAATTAGCTAAAGTATGTGAGGAGACTGACCTTAAATGGCCAGAAGCTTTGCCCCTAATTTGATTTAGTATGAGAAGTGCAGTTAGTGCCACAAGAAATTCTTATGGGCAGACCCAAGAAAATGCCTGCTACATCCACCCCCAAGAATTTGGAATTGTAGGACATTGATAAATCCCTTGTCTTGTATTATAAATCTCTTTGTTCTGTTTTACAGAAGTATCACAAAACTGTTATGTATTGAGAGGAACAACATACAGAACAACAAAACCATGAATTGCAGCCCGGAGATTTTAGTCTAAACTAAAGACCATTCCTAGAGATATTCACTAAAGGCCATTCCTGGAGAAACTCACTTAGCCCCAGACAGAAAGGACCCTACTTGGCACTGCTCACAACTGCCACTGCCATTCATTTGAAGGCCTTCCCACCTGGATCTGTGTGTCACGTGTTAAAAAGACTTTTCCTCATGATGAGTACAACTGAGACTCCATAGACGTCATTCCATGTGAAATACCAGAACCAGAGGAAAAAAAACAGTGACATCATTGCATCTGGAAGTGTCAACCAATGATGTTTTTTCATCCAAATCAATTCCAGAAATGACTATGAATCATTTGACATGTGTATTAAATATGGAAGTGACTGCAGCATAGTTGACCTTTGCACCAGACCAGGAAGTGAAATCCTGTGACTCATTTACTTTATCTTGGCCTGAAGTACATTTTACTGACTCTTCTTCCACATCAACAATATTTTTGTTTGCTTCCGAATCTACCATCAATGATTCATCATGTCTTTTGAACAGTGACATAAATAATGGGTAATCCAAACTGAATTCATTTTCTATGCCATCTGCAAGCAATGTTTTTGGTCAGAGATTATTTGATGATTGATTCTACTTGGACTATATCCCAACAATGCAGCATCCATGTTTACAGTTTCTTCAAAACCCTGTCCTGCCCCAAAGTGTTCATTTTTCTTATGGACCTATCATCAGGTCAACTACCATGATTTTCATCATTTTATTTCATTTGTTTTGCCATCATCATCTGCAGTCATTGGAATTGCAAGTACTGAACCATTTCATAATAAATATGCATGCTAAGAATAGAGACATGCATGTGGTTAAAATCATACCAAGAAGACCTGCATGGCATCCAAGATGTAATACTTTCTCTGCCCGCTTGTACACTTATGCACAGACTATCAATATTAGTGACTGTTGGGTCTGTGCTCATATACCTGCTGCACATGATGGGGGTATTCCATTGATTCCTATACTAGAAACTGATACAGAGCTTCATACTGCATTTTGTACTATTTTTCTTACTAAACATCAAAAGGCTAAGCATGCTTCTACCCCCTTTACAGTAATACTGCTTCAACTATCAATGATCGCTAAGGAAAATGTTTGTCATTGTAAAAATGGAATGCTTTTTTTAGAAACAGTTTTACCTGGAGAATTTGTGATGGAGCTGGGAAGTGGGATATGGCAGCACTTAATGAATACTAATACATTTGTGGACATTGGTCTTATCCCTGGTTGCCTACAGACTGTTTTAGTTGTTATATAGGCTGCATTATACCAGCTCTATGACATACAGCAGTTTTAACCAAAGGAAAAATGTGTAATGCTCATTGCAAGAGAAACATTAAAACCATTCCAAACCTAGATGGAAAATTAAATGCCTCCTAGGTTTATCATAATACTGTTCAAAAGGCTGCTTTTAAAGACATGCTGACATGGACCTTGATGATGGGGTTATTTATAGAGCAAGACTTATACTGTTTATGGGGAGGTCAAGTCCATATGGGAGCTGAGAAAGCTGTCTAAGCTTTTAGAAATGTTATTTATTTTATTTATTTATTTAACATTTGTTTACCGAAAGTGTCTGACTAAGCCAAAAAGCCTGTATTCAACAGAAGCCCGTGGAGAAAACCTCCAAGTGTACATTAGTAGAAAATAATAAACATAGAAAAAAAATTATAAGTCAAGAGTGTAAAAACATATGCATGGAGAACAACGTCATAAAATAGGAGTCTAAAACATGGTTACATTATACATATTGAATTGAAAGTCAGAATTAAGTAACTACAACATTATTAAAAATTGAGATGATGCAATAAAACACAGTGTTACATATAATGCAGTAGGAGTATAAGACAAGTTACACAAAAATAATTGTTGGTCATTGACAACAGTGCTATAGAATAAGAGATGAAGTGGGACAAGTAAATGAGGTCAGATTGTTTAGGGGTCATCCAGGTGTTGAGCAGGAGCATAGTCAGTTTGCAGATAGATGGGATTTGAGAAGAATTTTACAAGTGGAGGGGTTAATAGTGGTGAGAATAGGTTTTGGAATTGAGTTCCAAATTTTAGCGATGTGGTTTGAGAATAAGCCATCTCCATAGGTGTTATTAGCTTTGGTGACTTCTAGAAGGAGTTTGTTGGATGAGCAAAGGGTTCTTTTGTTAGAAAAGGGTTTTACTAGGTCTTTAAGGTAAGGGATGGACAATTATCTGGCTGGTAGAGTATAGAGTGACAGATTTGAGTTGGCTCAGGTGCGGTAGGTTAGGGAGTTTCAACCAGCCTAGTTTGTGTAGTGCATAGCTATGATGTGTTTTATTTGGGAGGTTGGAAGCAAACCTGTCTATTTTATTGTAGCATGCTTCCAGTTTATTTAAATTTGATTTCTTTAGGTTTGTGAAAATAGGAGAGGTATATAACAAGAGTGGATAGTAGGTGGGTTTAGGGAATGGCAGTCTTGGTGGGATTTGATAGGAATGGTATGGCCCTGTAGAGTGCCCCAAGTTTTATATGGACCTTTTTGATTGTTTGGGCAATGTGTAGGTCATAACTGAGGAATTTGTCAGTGGTAATACCTAGTAATTTGATGTTGTCCACTGGCTCAGTTTTGGTGTTGAGAGTAGATGGTGAAAGGGATGGGAGGGTGGGGTATTCTAATGGTAGAAAATAGTAGTAATTTAGTCTTGTTGGGGTTTAGCATTAGATGATTGGTGGAAAGGTATTGTACATCTGTAAAAGCATTTTGAGTATTTTCCGGGAGTTCTGGGACTGTAGTAGCTGAGCAGATGAGTGCTGAATCATCTGCAGATTGTATAATACTAGCTGATGTGGTTGCAGAGTGGAGATCATTTGTAAAGATTGGAAAGAGGAGTGGGCCAAGTATGGAGCCTTGGGGTACCCCCACTGAGACTGGTAATAGAGAGGATATGTCATCATGCCACCTTATGGCTTGCTGTCTATCTGATAAGTAACTGTGGGACCATGATTGCATAGAATGTGAAATGTTTAAGGAGAGTAGTTGGCATAGTAGTTTCCTGTGTGAAACTGTGTTGAATGCTTTGGACATGTTGAGGAAGACTGATAAGATGTAGAGGCCATTGTTTCTAGATTGGCTAATTGTGTTAGAGAAGCTGATGAGGGCAGATGTGGTGCTATGTTTGGGTCTGAAACCATGCTGTCTGTCAGAGAGAATGTTATTGTTTAGGAGATAGGAGAGAATTTGGGAGTGTGCACATGTCTCAAGTATTTTGGCTAGAGGTGGTAGTCTAGCAATGGGTCTGTAGTTTGATAGTAGAGATGAGGTGCCGCCTTTGTGCAGAGGAGTAATATGAGATATCTTCCAGAGTTTGTGGGTGTAATGCCCAGAAATAGACCAGTTTATTAGAATAGAGACTGGGTAAATAATAGCATTGGCTGCCAGTTTCAGGAAAGAGTTGGAAAGTGAGTTGGCTGCAGGTGCTGAAGGTTTAAGTTGATGGGACAGTTTGTTGATGTAGGTATAGGTCTGTGGCTGAATGTTACAGGGTTGTTGAGAGAAAAGGTTGGTATAGTCTGGTGTAGTGGAATCTTGCTCGGGTAAGGATAGAATGGAATTAATGAAGTGAGAGTTGAATTGAGAGGTGATACTTTCAGTGGTGTGTGGGATGGAGGGTGAAGGGCTACAGGAATATTCTGGGTTGAGAAGTTGTTTTATGGAGGCCCAGAATTTCTGGGGGTTATTTTGATATTTTTGCTGGGCTGAGGTGTAGTACGATTTTTTTGTCAATTTTTATTTGCTTTTTTACTGTATTTCAAATTTGTTGGTAGGTTTGGAGGTTTGCTTGTTTTTTGTTGCCCAGGTAGTAGGACCATGCCCGGTCTCTGTGTTTCATAAATAGTTTGGTGGGCTTTGATAGCCAAGGGGCTGGTTTTGATCTTACTTGGATTTTCCTGACTGGGGCTACTTCATCATGAATTCTAATGAATGTGTTTTTAAAGTATTTAACTGCTTCATCTAATTGGAGGTATTTTATTTGGGGACCAATAAAAGTGTTTTAAGAGGTGGTTAAAGATATTGGTGGAGAAGTTCTTTGTGTTGCGAATGCGCTTATAGGTAATTGATTTTTTAAGGTTCACTTTGTGCCTTAGGTGGTATGTGATCAATGAAGATGTCAGGGAGACATCCTGAGTGTTGGCATATGGACGGGCTATAGGTTAGAATCCAGTTTAGTCTGGATTGTTTTTTACTGTATTTATCAATTCTAGTGTGGATGTTGATTATTGGGGTAAAGCCGAAAAGGTTGACATAGTTTGGGTTATTGGAGGAACAGGAAGACCAGTCAAGGTTGAAATCACCAGTAATTATAGTTTCATAGCTAAAGGTAGATGATTCCCAATGTAGGATATTTTTTATTACTGTAGAATTTTTGCCTGGAGGAAAGTAGACTGCGATAATGATAATGATGAAGGCTAGATGCAAGTATTTCAGAGTTGTTGGGATCAAAGTGATAGCTGTCTATTTGTTCTAGGTTCAGTGTGTCTTTGTAAGTAATAGCGATACACCATCTAACTCCATGTTTGAGTTCATTAACTTATTTTCTCAAAAAAATGACAGTGTGGTACAACAGAACAGAAAAGAATAGAATGGCACTTGATTTCACCCTTGCTTCTAAAGGGGGTATATGTGTGCTTACCAAAACGGAGTGCTGCTTGTTTATTGGTGACAGTACTGGTGCCTTTCATAGTTGCCAGTAAATAAATAGTGTCTGAGTTTTCACATGCCAAAGGAGCTGATAGTTCCCAGCGGGCATGATTAGGTAATCTTTTCTCCATATGGGGAGGAGGTATTTTGCAATTCTTCATGGTTATAGCTATTATCATTTTATTATTAGGCCTTATTTTATTCATGATAAAAGCTTGCATTTTAAAGTTATTTGAATCCAGAAGAAGTGTAGATTTAAACCTGTATCAGATTAAATCAATTCCACTGAGCATATTGGATAAAAATCATAGTACAGTAGAAGATGCAGTATTGCAAGACTTTAGTAAATTGTACAAAGCTATATATAAGGGGGGATTCGAAAGCAAATGTGAAGATAGAAAACGAGTAACAGAAAAGCATTTGCAGCATTCAAATTGTGCGTTATTCCTTCAAGACCTAGATATGTTTTTATTGCTAATAAAACTATATTTCTGAAAAAAAAAGCTGCATAAAAATTTCTTTTGTCATGGACAGAGGAAACTAGCATGTGAAGTGTTTGATAGCAAGTGAAATCATATATCTGCTCATCTGAGGACCAGTAATCATTGCCCAGCCATAAAAGAATTATATGCTATGAGTGATGCTTTACAGCATGAGATGGGGAAATGTGAAGGGTGAGGCGTACAGAGAAGGAAAAATCTTAGTGTGTGTATTTCATTTTAATATGCCTTCATTTCAAGATGGATTCTTGAGGGTTTTTAAGTATGCATCTGATGATTTAATTCCTGCCAAACATAAAACTCCAGCATGGCAAAAGTGTACAAAGTTCTTTTGTGGAAAGTGGAACTCGTGCCTAATATGGAAAGTCAGAAACATAATGTCAGGAGATCTTAACTAGCTGAAATAATGTTGTAGTGTGAGCTTTTAGTTGGTCAATTGTTGTTCTGCAGTTTATACAATAATGTTGCTTTTAATCAGAAAAGGTATAAAGAATGTATGATTCTACTCTTCAGGGAGACAGGACCTTGATTTCCTGGCCTCCCACGCATGGGTCTTTCTTTGCAGTAAAGGAGATTATTACTCTGCTGTACTGTGTCATGGAAAAATTATTTAGTGCCTTAACAAGGAGCACCCTGTGTGTTTTATCAGGAAGCAGCTGACTGATACAGAAAAGTGATACTCTGCTATTGAGTGTGTCTAATACAATGGACTTCCTATGTATTGAAATATTTGTTAGGCAGCCACTTTACTTTAATATCAGCTCATGCCCCTTTGCAATGGTTATGCAGGCAAACTAGATGATGCCCGAAAATAGTATCTTTATTAATGACCTTTACTCTGCCATTCCAGATGCTACATGCATACAATACGTAGATGATTCCACATTGGTCTGCTCAGCCTCCACGCCAGTTGACCTACATACTCTATCCAAGAAAACATTTAACACAGTTGAAAACTGGCTCTCATGCTGCTGTTTGCTCCTGAACGCTAAAAAAAACTAACTATTACTTTTCTCCCCCACTCACAGGTCGACACCACTTTCCTTTATGATTTCCTCTAATAATGGAGCTGTTATTTCCCCAGATAACCATACTTAACTCTTAGGGGTAACTATTTATAATAACCTTAAATTTGGAGTGCATATCAATCAAACCATTAAAACCATTAATAAAATACTAGGCTCCCTATATAAAAATAAACCTTTCCTTACCCCACTAGCAAGGACTGCCTTTGCCTTCACTCATCTTCACTCCACCCTTTTCTATGCCTCCTCCATTTTCACTAATTTGAACAAATCTGAACTCTGCAAACTCTCAAGCGGTTATAACCCCATTGCTAGATTTGCCACTGGCTCTACTTATAGAACTCACCACTGTCAAAACCTTAAACCTCTAGGATGGCTAGAATTGACTAGCTCACTTCAGTACAATCAAGTTGTAGTAGCCCACAAAATTCTCAACCAACCAGATAATACCCCTGCACTTAAAAGCATTATTTATCCCCACAGGAACACAAGGCCACTGCGATCTTCTAACAAACTACTAATTCAAACACTCAAAACTAACAACTCAGCTGGTGACTCCTTGTTTTCTAATTCTGTTGGCAAAATTTGGAATTCACTTCCAGCTGACCTAACACTAGAACCATCATTAAACCAGTTCAAGAATGTTGGTGCTTTTCTCTCTGGGCCTCCGCTGAAAATGGACATATATCCAGTCGGACTATCCCAGTCAACAAATGTAAAATAAAATAAATAAATAGTAAGCAGGAATTTTGTTCCTCACCTCGAGGATCATCTAATGGAAGGCACTGGAAGAATAGAATGAAAACCCACTTGAGGCTACCCTGTGAGCTGTACCTGCAGACAGACTTGCTTTTTAGAGCCGAAATTTTGGACAGGAAGAGTTGTACAGCTCTGGATTTTCTTTTTGAAAACAGCCTGGTGGCCACCCGATGGTGTGAAAATTATAGGTGATGGTCACTGTTGATGTGACACCCTAATCTCACGTAGAAATTGGAGAAAAGGGAGTTAATGTTGATGCTAATGCTGCATCCTAGGCGTTATGTGGATTATGAAATTTGAGTGTACATAATCTAAGGAACTGTGTTTTTGACTCTGCAAAGCCATGTGGGCTATAGTTTTGACTTACTTTAATTTTTAAAATAAGCCATAGTTTTATGCCTCTAGTGTCCCTTTGAAACTATGTTTATAATAAAAAATTCTTTAACAAAGGAAGGAAAAACAACTAGAAAAACACATTTCCGATTTGAGCGATATCGTTCTTTATTCAAACTTCATCAGAAATTTTTCAGTATTCAAATATGAGTGAGTAAAAATTCTAAAGTACACATCATAAAATATGAGAGAAAGCTCTGCCCACAATGTTGATGTCATGAGCTATCTATTCCATTTGAGTAAACATTTTATGTTTAAATTACCACTCAGTACAGTGGCGAGTCAGCATGAAGCCTGACTTACCTCTGCAGTTCCTTAACCTCAAGCAAGTTATTACTGTCACCAAAAGGCACAACTTTCTCAAGAACAGAAAAATGAAAACATGAAAACTGGGAACACACAGAGCTATGCATGGCTAAAGCGTTTTTAAAGTCAGAGATTCTAATAGCTCTGCAATGTTCCTTTATTCTGGCACTTAGCTTATGAATAGTTTTACCAATGTAGCTATATATATATATATATATATATATATATATATATATATATATATATATATTTAATATATAAAATATATTTATATGAATCTAATAGTAATAGTCGATCTTCGAAAAGTCAACATCTTTTATCCTACCATGGGGACTGTCATTTGTGTACGGCTGTCGACCATCTGCATATGTTGGCCAACATGGGTTGACAATACACGTCAATCATCCACAATTTTGATTTATGCTGGGACTCTCACATTTTATATATATATATATATATATATATATATATATATATATATATATATATATATATATATCCCATTTGATCCAGCGAATTTACGTTTCAACGAAATGTAAATTCGCGACCTCACTTACGTGAAAGTGCATTTTTTTGAAAATGCACTTTCATGTAAAAATAGAAATAAAAATAAGAAAAAAAACAGAAAAGAAATAAAAACATGCATTTTGCATGTAAAGTTAGTTGTACATCAACGTTTAATGTTGATGTACAACTAAGCAAACTATTGCTGAGATTGTGGTATAGTGGGGATAAGGGAATATTCCCTCTTCCCCACTGTAGTGCGATCTTGGAGTGAGAATATTAAAGTAGGGGGGGTATGGAGGAGCAGCCCCCCCCCCCCCCACACGGGGGGGTGCAGGGAGGCCTGTCCCCCTCTAGTGTGTTTTTTTATTTTTTTTATTTAGGTTTTATTTTTGTTTTTACATGAAAGTGCATTTTTGAAAAAATGCACTTTTGCGTAAGTGAGGTCGCAAATTTACGTTTCAATGAAACATAAAGTCACTGGCTCAAAGTAGATCCGTATATATATATATATATATATATATATATATATATAAGTGCCTGCTATCTCTGTATGTGCCTGTAGGGTATAGGAACACGTTGTTGCAAGATCATAATATAGCATGGATAGAGAATATGCTCTTTAGCCTATGTTGTGTAATTCGGGCTGGCCTTACACATAGGCAAAATATGTGACCACCTAGGGCAACATACTTCAAGGGGCACTCTTTTGGAATTTATTTATTTTTTAGAGCAATGTTTCTTTGCTCTAAATAATAAAGAAATAAAGTGCCCCAGCTGAAAGAAAATGTGCTTGCATTGCTCCATTTGACTTGGCAACATTCAAGTTAAATTACGTAAACCTTAAACATTGTGAGGTAATGGGACAGGGACCTAAAAATATTCAAATGTAAGTGTAAAGCAGCCTGAGCTGGTCTTTTTTTTTAATTTACAGAACAAGATAAAATTAGGGACTTCCTGTAGAGTTTGGGACATAGATGAGGAACGGTAAGTTAAATGTAATTACTATTTTTATGCTGGTAGTGGTCAACTAGATGTTTTTGCCAATATTCTGGCTTTGTGATTTGTGTGGGCAGTTGAGGTGAGAGGAACAATGCAGTGTTATTATTATCATTATTATTATGATATTTCTGGCAGAGATCAATCAGATGTTTTTGGTAATTTTTTTGGCTTTATTTATGTGGATACAAGATGAGAGGAATTGCATGGTGAGATAATTGCAATTATTTTTACAGCGATGCTGAGAGTGATCATTCAGATATTTTTGACAATATTTCTCTGGCTTTGCGATTTGTATGGAGCAACTTGAATTAGAATACTTTAATGTGTGTGGACTGTGTACATGAAATAACATTACATAGCCATCAGACATCGTGGCTATAACTCCTGGGTGGGGATTGGGGGTTGCCTGGATGGAAGATTAGACAGTGTGAACAGTCACAGTGTGGATTTGGGGGAAGAAAATGAACTACTTAATTGGATTGCTGATATGCACAGACAGCGTAGATGTTCATCGTGTTTCACTGTTGCAGTCATTATTCTTGGGTTATCCTCCTGGCAGGCTACCCGCAGTCGGCCTGAATTCCAAAGTCCTGGTCCGACGTCAGTTGCTGTCGCCTCTTCCCTGATGTCAGTGCGCCAGGGGTATAAAAGATGCAGCCAATGCCATTTTCTTCAGTCTTTCTTGCCATGCGGTGCCTGAAGCAAAAGCAGTTCGCAAGTGCCGGTCGACCGACTCCTGAGATTTTCAAATCCGAATTTCAGAACCGAAGTCTTCATTAAAGCTAAGTACCCCGTTGGGGAAACTTTTTTCTTGCTCCAGACCGATTTCAGAAAAAGTTAACAATTGTATTTCTTGTGGAAAGCAAATACCTCATAAGGATTTTCACTCTTACTGTATTCCTTGCCTAGGCCCTGATCACAACGTTGCTAGTTGTCAGTTTTGTGCTAGATTTAACCAACGCACTATTAAGCGTCGGTTCGATTTTGCATTTCATTACTTTGGCCGAAGATTTAATTGTATAATGCCTTTGGAACAGCCGACGACCGGAGTTTACAAAAAACGCAAGGACAAGGAAAAGGATAGGCATCCAAGGTCCAAAACCGACGACGAGGCCTCCATTAGGCTAGTCGCCGGTTCTCAGTGAGGTGCTTTCACAGCCTCTGGTGCCCGCTACCTCAGAGCCACAGGCCACTTCCGACTCCCATGTGGAGCTGACTGGGCCTCTGGATACTCAAGGTATTGGACACTCGGAAATCATTCCCTCAGATGGGTCCGGAGCCGCTGAGCAGACTTCGGCTTCTACGGGTGTCTTCAGACCTACACAGTTATATGTTAAACCATCTTCAGCTTCAAAGACAAAGACTAAAGCAGCTCTAAAGACAAGGAAACAAGTACAGCATTCTCCTACTCAGCCTTCCATGTCTAAAAAACAGATGCTTAAAATGGCCGAAGACCTAATTAGTTTGATCAGGGGTTCCCATCCCCTTCCTGATAAGAGGCCTAGGCAAGAGACAGAATATGATTCTTCTGATCAGGTTTCTATTTTTTCTGATTCCTATTCTGAACAGGATTATTCTATGCCTCCCTATGAGGACTCTGATGCTGAAGAATCCATTCCTTCAGCATCTCCTCCTGAGGATTATTCTTTTGGGAAACCCTGCATACCGTGAGGGAGCATTTCCACTGGGAGAGCCAAGATTACTCTGAATCTAAGAAAAGGCTCAGAGACTTTCTGCTACTTCCTCAGCACAGGCCCCTTGCTATTCCACCTGTTCTAGACATTGTAGATGATGGATTTTCAGAGTCTGACCTGTCCCCTGACTCTTTACCCCCTGCACCTACTAAGCCAGACAGATACTACACGGTCCCGGATTCTCATAAATTCCTATATAAAAACCCCGCTTCTGACCCAGAAACTATTTCCCAGGGTCCCAAAGGGGTCAAAGCTTCCACTGCAAAAAACCCTGTCCTCTCTGATAGGGATTCTAGGTCACTGGACAGATGGGGGAAAAAGTTTACACTTCTGCTACGTTGGCTGTAAGGGCTTTAAATTGTCAGTTTCATATGCTTAAATATCAGCAATACTTAATGTCACTGCTTAAACAGAAAATGTTGACAAATACTGAATGTTCAGAGAACAAAGAAATGCAGGATTTATTGCATGCAGCTGAACAAGTGGGAAAGCATACTTTGCAATGTGGTTATGATTCACTGGAGGCCTCTTGCAGGGCCGCTGTTACAGGTTCTGTTATTAGAAGGCATGCTTGGTTAAAGGAACAGAATCTGCCCGATCATGTTAAAGCAAAATTATTAGATGCCCCATTACAGCATGATACTTTGTTCGGTACTAAAGCAGAAGGGGTGTTGAAGAAAATGGAGGATAAAGCAAAATCCATGTAGGCAGTTAATGATTTCTTATAGGTACAGCCACCCAGATAGGAACTGACCTTCTAAAAACTGGTCCTTTCCAGTGTCAGACAGACCACAAAGAGGCAGATACAGACGTCCCAGAGGCAGATCTCAGCCCCAAGGCTCATACAGGCCTAAACAACGGGGTGTTCTTACCTCCAAAAGCAGAGAAGACAAATCACAACCTTACAGGAAACAGTCCCAATGACTTTCCTCTGCCAGATCCAAGCACTTTTCTTTTGGCAGCCCCCTTAGGGGGAAAACTAGCACTTTTTTCATCAAATTGGCAAATGTTTACCCAAGACAAATGGGTCCTGAACATAGTGTCCCAAGGCTGCAGGTTCCATTTTCACACCCTACCAAGGGCAAAAGGTATGCCAGACCTGCCACACAATCAATGGGCAGAGGCACAAAAGCAAATTACAGCCCTCATGGACATGAGGGCCATTCAACAAGTACCACAACAAGAGCAGGGGCAAATATTTTACTCCAGACTTTTCTTAGTGCCCAGACAGAACAAAACCTGGAGACCAATACTGGACCTGTCTATACTAAACACATTTCTGGAGGTTCCAAAATTCAAGATGTTGACTCTACAGCAACTACTGCCCATGCTGGGGAAGAGGGCTTGGCTCGTAACTTTGGACCTAAAAGAGGCATACCTGCATGTCCCAATCAGACAATCTTGCAGAAGATACCTCAGATTCATAGCTGGCTCAATGCACTACCAATTCTCTGCACTGCCCTTTGGCTTATCTGCTGCGCCCAGGGTCTTCAAAAAATGCCTGGCACCAGTAATTGCATTTTGCAGACAAAGAGGAATTCAAATATATCCCTACTTGGACAACTGCCTTATTCAAGCAGAGAACAAAGACATTCTACTACAGCATGTGGCATTTGTAAAAAGATTACTAATTTGCCTAGGGTACACAGTAAACGAAAAGAAATCAAAACTAGTGCCCTCTCAAGAGATAATATTCCTGGGTGCAAGCTTAAATACAACTGCCCAGATTGCTTATCTCACGCCAGACAAGCAAAGGCAATGGACTCATTACTTTCAAATGATGGCAACAAAGACCCAGTTATCTGTAAGGAAAATCCTGCAGGCCTTGGGTTTCATGGCATCCTGCATTCTACTAATTCCATATGCCAGACTGCATATGAGGAAACTACAATGGTATCTAAAAAGTGTTTGGACTCAGCATTGCCACAGCCTGGAGACAGTAATTATCCTCATTCCCTGCCTGCAATAGGAGTTTCGATGGTGGACAGAGGCCTGTCACCACAACAAAGGTCTGCCATTCACTTTACCCACAGCCAGACAGACACTGACAATGGATGCATCAGATTATGCCTGGGGGGCCCATATGGCAGGAAAATGTATTCAGGGCACATGGCCTGCAAGCCAGATGCATCTTCACATCAATCAAAAAGAGATGCTAGCTGCTCAGAATGCCCTGACAGCTTTCAAGGATCTACTTCATCCAGGACAGCTACTGATAAAGACAGACAATACTACAGTCATGTGGTACATTAACAAGCAGCGAGGAACACATTCCTACCCCCTTTGCAGACAAGCAATGACCTTATGGGACACAGCATTGACTTATCAAGTTCACTGGCAAGCACAATTCCTGCCAGGAAAAACAAATACTCTGGCAGACGAACTAAGCAGAAACCTCATGGATCCCCATGAGTGGAAACTGGATCCACAAGTCTTCAGCATGATAACAAGGAAATGGGGATGCCCTGACATAGATCTATTTGCCTCCCCTCACAACTGCCAATTACAGAGATTTTGCACAAGGATTTATCACAAACAAGCATGGAGAGTGGACGCCCTATCCTTCAGCTGGAAAAAACTAACAGTATATGCCTTTCCTCCACTGCCTCTCCTTCCTAGGGTACTCCTAAAGGTCAGACAAGAGAAGCCAAAAATGATACTGATTGCATCAGACTGGCCACGCCAGCACTGGTACCCATTCCTAAAGAGCTTGTCTCAAGGTCCAGCATGGATATTGCCTCAAACTTCTCATTTGCTGACCCAACAAAACAATTAGATCCTGCACAGCCAACTCAGGACCTTAAATCTGGCAGTATGGCAGATAATGTAGCCATTCAGAACACTCCTCTTTCAAAAGCTGTTATGGATGTTATTTTGGAGGCCAGGAGGCCCAGTACCAGAAAATCTTATGCAGAAAAATGGAAGAGATTCTGTGCTTGGAACCAGGAACAAGGCATTGACACGTATGTACCAAATATCCCTCAGATTTTACAATACCTAACTGAGATGCTGGACAAAGGCCTTTCTTTTTCATCAATTAAGATTCATGCCTCTGCCATTTCAGCACATTACAATACGGAACCACCTATCTTTTCTCATCCTTTAATAAGGCAGTACCTCAGAGGTGCCAAAAACATCAGGCCTCCAAGGAGAGCACCAATTCTGGCATGGGGCCTAAATTATGTCTTGGAAAAACTCACACTGCCTCCTTTTGAGCCAGCCTCAACAGCAGATATAAAACTCTTATCCTGGAAAACAGCTCTGCTCCTAGCAATAACCTCTGCAAGACGAGTTTCGGAGTTACAAGCACTCATGGCTGTGGAACCTTTTATAATTTTTCATCCAGACAGGGTTTCTCTGAGGACAAACTCAACATTTATGCCTAAGGTGGTGTCCAGTGTGGCCCTCAACCAAACCATTCATTTGCCTACCTTTTATCCAAATCCACAGAACAAGGGTGAGAAAATTCTGCATTCTTTGGACATACACAGGCAGCTACGCTTCTACTTGGACAGAACTAAAGCTTTCAGAAAGACTGAGCAACTTTTAGTGTCATATGCTGCAGGATCACAAGGAAAGGCTATCTCAAAACAGACTATTTCTAAATGGATAGGCCATTGCATCCGTTTCTGCTATTCTCAGCATGGCAAATCAGTGCCTAAGGGCATTAGGCCTCATTCTACCAGAGCAGCAGCCATTTCAGCAGCCTTCCTCAGAGGAGTACCAACCAAAGACATGTTAGAGGCTGCAACTTGGAGTTCAGTGCACACTTTTACAAAGCACTATCACTTACCTCTTTACTCTAAATCCAGAGCAGGCTTTCCCACTGCAGTTCTGCAGGGCCTCATAGCCTCTCCTAATCCTATTTAGCCCAGCCACCCATCCTCAGCTTTGGGATTCAACCCAAGAGTAATGACTGCAACAGTGAAAAACGATGAACATAGTACAGTTGTGTACCTACCATAAATGTAGATGTTTGAGTGTATTCACTGTTGCAGTCCAGGTTACCCTCCCACCGTCCCCCTTTCCTTTGCTGGGGTTTTTCTGTACTTCTCTATTCTATACAACCTATGTGGTGTATTTGCTTGTAGATGAAGGAAATGTTTCTTTACTGCATGTATGTTTATTGCATAATATATTTAGCCTACCCTTTTGGGGGCACCTGACATCTGGGGCAAGAAAAACTGAAGAAAATGGCATCTTTTATACCCCTGGCACACTGACGTCAGGGAAGAGGCGACAGCAACCGATGCTGGACCAGGACTTTGGAATTCAGGCCGACTGCGGGTAGCCTGCAAGCAGGATAACCCAAGAGTAATGACTGCAACAGTGAATACACTCGAACATCTACATTTATGGTAGGTAAACAGCTGTACTGTATTTTTTCTGTGGTTGTCTTCTTTGGAGGAAAATGACTAGCTGTCTGCTGCAGTCTGCTTATTATTTTGGCTTTGCAGGACTTATGTGATTATGTGAAGCGATGTGTAATAATATGTGGCAACTGTTAGGAACAAAGGTGAAATACATTCCATAGTCATCCTCTTTTATCACAATCAAACTTTTGAATTGTATATAAAAGTGGATATAACTGCCTGATGGCATTGTCTGGATCAAAGTTATTGACTCTGTTGTCACTTGTTCAGTTTACTAGTCGTATTGGAGTGTTTGAGAGATAAATGCATTACAGAATACCCAGAACAGAACTTCTGGGGGCTGCGTAAATAGACTATGACATGGGCTTAGTAAGCACCTCTACCCTAAACCCAACCTAGTCTAAAAACCAGCCCTGATCATAGGTGTACACAAACGGTTGCTGTACATGTGTGTGTCTGTGTGTGTGTATGGGGGGGGGGGGGTCAATATCATTGTTTCTTTAACTTTTCTCCCATACTTCATAGGTAACTATACCATATGTCAGGCTGTGGAGAGTGTGGTCATTATTTCTTTAACTTTCCCTGCAAACTTCAGAGGTGTGCACTGAAGGTCACTGTAGCTTGTATAGTAGCACTATACTATTTAGAAATAATAAGCTGGAGACATTATTGTAATTATTATTTTTTTCAATTTCCTCGCAATCAAACAACTGATGCATATAAAGCTGACTATCTTTTGTGGAAAAGTAAATAAGTATGCTGTTTATATTTGTCTGTTAGCAAATGTGTAATATTCCATTTGTTTTTTTCAGTTTTGTTCTAGTCTGACATCAGAAGGGTACACAGAAAGTGGCTGTCTTTTGAGTGTAGGGGATGGAGGCATGCTATATATAAAATGACATCAGCAGCGTGAAATATATGACTGTAGGTATTTGTGCCTTGATTTGAATTCCAATTTAACACCAGAGTGTATCCACAAAAAGTGACTACCTATTCTGAGATATGATAAATGCATCCTCACAAGCATTTGTCTTCTCATTTTATTGTAAACTGGTATTTGGACAGCTTTGCGCATTAAAACTTGGATACAGCTTATTTCTTCCTTGAAATATAACAAGTAAAATTGACTTTCTTTCTCATAAAAAAGGCAAAAAAAGGAAGGAGGACCAGCATACAAGGCACCTTGAAAATTAATTTATTAATGATTTAAGGTTCTTGAAAAACAACAGACCGGTTTCAGCAAATATCAAACAAAGCCTTCTTCAGTGTTTAAAAAACAGCAATAAAGAACCTGTATTTAAATACTCAATTGAGTCATGTGCTTAATTACATATGCTCATTAAGACCTGGCTTAAAGAGCCCACCAAGTTTAATGATCCATTTTTTCTCCATTGTATTTAATAAGTCATGCCAACCTAGTTTATTATGCCTGGATCTTCTGATTTTATCAATGATAGTGAAACTA
Organism: Protopterus annectens; assembly: GCF_019279795.1. Lineage (NCBI taxonomy): Eukaryota > Metazoa > Chordata > Ceratodontiformes > Protopteridae > Protopterus > Protopterus annectens. The sequence continues at coordinate 898,090,452 of NC_056744.1, read as the reverse complement.
AAAGATGCATTTTGATGAATCAGAGAATGTTTGTATAAAGCATTAGTCTCTCTCTTATGCCTGATATCACTAAGGTGTTCAGAAATTCGAAGTTTCAAGGGTCTGGATGTTTGCCCAATGTAGAATGCAGGGCATATGCAGAAGATCCAGGCATAATAAACTAGGTTGGCATGACTTATTAAATACAATGGAGAAAAATGGATCATTAAACTTGGTGGGCTCTTTAAGCCAGGTCTTAATGAGCATGGGTCCTGCTTCCTTTTTTTGCCTTGCATACTTTTCCTTTTGGGACCCTGCAGCTGCCGTACTCGCAGAGGTTGTATCACTTGGTGTTTCTTTCTCATAACCCATGATTTTTGTTCAGGCCACTATTGGATCAAAAAGTTAAAAAAAAAATGCTCTAAAATGTACACCAGACTATGTATAAAACCATGGCTTCTGTGTACCTAGCAACTCCAGATTCCCAGTTTAATTTAGTCATTACAGGGTAGTCTTGGTCAGTTAGGATGTGTTGGAAGGATGCAGGAAAAGCAAAGCTTTAGAATAAGACAGAATTTCTTTCCTTAATAATGGTTTTCGTTTAGGCCTTCACTGGATGAAAAAGTTATTTTAAAATACATCTCAAAGCATCTAAAACCTTGTAATTTTACCCCTGGCTTATTGCATTTATTTCCGCTGAAGTTTTTACAGTCTTGGTCAGTTAAGATGTGCTGGAAAGATGTAAGAAAAACACAAACTTGAAGAGTAAGACTAATTTTCTTTCTTTATCACTGTTCTTATTCAGGCAATCATTGGATGAAAAAAAAATGTTTAAAAAACTCTAAAATGCACTTCAGAGCATCTAGACCCCCTCATGGCTTCTGCAGGCCTTGCAGACACCCAAGCTTAATGCAGATAGTTCTTCTGCAGTTATCAGAGACCACTCTTGCTCAGATGTTGAATGAATGGATGAATTATTACAGCAAAAAAACTGACAAGTAAGATAAACTGTGCGAAAAGGGAAGAAAAAAGTAATCTGGATAATGTGAGTAGGTTAGGAGGTGACTATATCATGTGTCAGGCTGTGGAGAGTGTGGTCATTATTTTTCTACTTTCTCCACAACTTCAGAGGTCCTATCTGTAATCTAGGAGTTCCTATAATTAGCAGGGGGCATTGGGGGGGTCAACCTCCCATGTGGGGGGGGGGGGACTTGCTCCCTGCAAAAAAAAAAAAAAAAAACACTTTGCTAGCAGTTAGTATGTTGGTAAGTATGTGTGAGTTTTGCTGTTCAGCTGAATGTGCTTTGTGTTTAGCATGCATGGCAATCTGCAAGTGTTTGAATGTTCAGTTAGGTGTGTTGATTGCTTCATTGTGAAATTTTTTGTTGTAGATATAGAAACACAGACTCATATACATATTATGTAGTATTTATCCTTAACCTGTGTGGTTAAAAAGGGTTCAAGAAGGACCAGTTCACTTAACTAGTCAACAAATCAGCAACATAATTATAGTAATTTCATAATAATAATAATCATAAATAATAATAATGTCTTAATGACAGGTGGAATTTTTCTATGTAAGATTTGTTATATGGATTCTAAAAGCCAAAGTTGTGTCTGTATGTACTGCACACACTACAGGGACACAAAGCAAAAGCTTTATAACTTCAAAATGGTAAGCCCTGGAGACATTCCACAAAAATCAAAAGTCAGAATGAGAATAGAAACATTCACTGATTCTGAAATTGTGAATCCCGCACCAGTTATGGACAAAAGTAAGAAGCAGAGCTTTACAGCTTGTTTACCTTTTCATATGCTGGTTTTCCACAGCAGTGGTTAATAAGTTGAAATGACAATGATCTCAGTAATTTGAAAGGCAAATCAATAAAGCTGTAGAATTCACTTGGCAACAAACAAGCAACATGACCGTAACTGGCTTAAGGTTAGCAAACCTTAAAACAATGTGTATTTAATGGTATAAAAACTGTTTGACGAGTTTTGAAAAGACTACAGTTTGCCACTGGCCAGAATAACATTATACAAAAGACTGGTATCTTACTTTACTAATGCACCAGATTTGTGTATGGAAATATGCATAGCCTGAAGTCAGAAATCTATTGTACTGTGGAAGAGACATCTTGATAAAACATGAAAATCATTAGACTATATAGGCCAAGATTTGTGCCACTGAAATATAGCACATTTGACATTCTTGAAGAAATCATTTCCAAATACTAGGGATCAGGTTACAGAATTAAAGTGTTTTATCGATCACTTAATTTGTGTAGCTCTTCAACATCCAGCCACTGGGTAAGCAGGATTTAATTAAAGAACACTAACTAGAAAGTCCAGAGAATCACAGTTTTAAGAGGACCATATACCCTGGCAGATATGAGATGAGCTAATCTACATCCAGTGGCTTCTAACAGTCTTTTCATATATGTATCAAGATTATTTTTGAAGGAAGTTAATGACTGACATTTTCGGATTGTAAGAGAAAACACAAATACTCTGAAACACATACATGGTATAATACTTTTATTGAACCAACATAGGATCTGATGTCCTTTTCATTCTTCCTCACTATTGTGTCTCAGATCCGATCCTCTGATCCATCTTGGCCACATTTTCTAGACTTCAGATCCTAGTCTTGAGCTCCTCCCTCTTCTCATAATGCACTACACCATCCCCAACTCTTCAGATCTCGTTTACCGCCAATCGTGGTAAGACAGAAGATTCCAACATCTCGGGCTGTGAGGATTTTGCTATTTTTATTTTTCTAAGTTGCTTTGTTCTTATCCTTCCTCTCACTTGTTTGGCTATACTTGTTTGGCTTCCTTTAATCTGTTTGCCTTCGCCAAAACTACAGTTGATGACTTGGCAGGAACCAAAGATCTGATCTGACTTTTTGAAATCTTTAGTCTTATGCAAGTAGAAACATAGCTGTCTGTGTACATCTAGTTGATGTAATCTATATTCTGTCGTGTTGCTAAAGTTAAGAAAGAACACTGGTAACTCAATAGATTGATTTAAATTATTCCCTGAAAACACTTTTGGTAAGAAAGAGGGATTCGTTCTTAAAGATACTCTGTCTTTATGGAAAACTGTATAAGGATGATGGATAGAGAGGGCTTGGAGCTCTGACACCCATCTGGCAGATGTAATAGCTACCAAGAAGAGAGTTTTTCATGACAAAAGTTTTACATCACAAGATGATGCTGGCTCAAACGGGGGCAAAACTTAGCCAGATAGAACAAAATTTAGGTCCCAAGCGAGTGGAGGTTCTCTGATTGGGGGTCTCAGTAGGAAGGTACCTTTCAAAAAAGCTTGGTATAGCTTGTGCGACATGATAGACATTTCCATTTCCCCAATATGAAAATTAGATATGGCTGCTAGTTGTACCCTAATGGTATCTGCTGCTGCGCCCTTGTCAAAAGGTTTGGAGAGAAACTCTAGAACTGCTATGATAGGAGCTGTAAAAGGATCTAAATTGTGCTTAATGGCCCAGTATGAAAATCTTTTCCATTTACTGGAATACATTTTTCTGGTAAAAGGTTTGTGGGAAGACATCAAGATATGTTTAACTGCAGCGGAAAAATCAAAACACCTGGCTTTATGTGGAATTGGAGCAGCCATGCTGTCAACTTGAGGGTTTGGATGGATGGATGGATGGAACATTCCTGATGAGTGGGTCAAAAGGTCTGGAACTGGGTCCAGAGTCCATGGTTCCTCCAGAATATGGGCCCATAGAAATGGGAACCAAATTTGTCAAGGCCAGTAGGAGCAATGAGTATCAAGGTGCTGTTCAACGTGCTGGCTTTCTGAAGTACTTTGGGTATTAAGGGAAAGGGTGGAAAGGCATACAGAAGTCCTGGGGGCCAATCTTGTATGAGTCCATCCCTTGGTGACTTCCTCAGGGGAAGGAATGAGGGCAAAGTAGCTGCTGAATTTGGCATTCATGGAAGTGGTGAAAAGGTCGCAGCAAGACTGGCCCCATTTTTGGTAGATCTCTTCCACAACTTCTTGCTTCAGGGACCACTTGTGAGGCAACAGAATTGCTCTGCTGAGTTTGTCCGCTATCACATTGGATTTGCCCGGGATGTGCATTGCTATCAGAAAACGTTGAGAAGCGACAGCCCATTGCCATACCTGTTGTTCCTCTCAACCTAGGGCATACAACTTGGTCCCTCCCTGTTTATGTACCACACTACTGACAGGTCTGTTTGAATTGCAATAGTTCCTATTGGAAGAGAGCCCTGGAATGCCTGCAATGCATATAGCACCGCTCTTATCTCTAGAATATTGATATGCAAGTGGTTTTCATGTTCTTGTCATAAGCCTTGAACAGTCATTCCCAGATAATGCCCCCCCCCCACCTGATCTGGGAAGTGTCCATGGTCAGTACAGCTGTTGGTTGTGGAAATACAAACAGGTGGCCCAAGGACAACTGGTTCACTTGAAGCTACCAGAGAAGATCTTTCTTGCATGAGTCCGTAATGATTATCTGATGTGACAGAGGTAGATCTTGCATGTACCATTGGGCAAAGAGTAACCACCCTCATGTGTAGACGTGCTAGAGGAACTAGTAGAAATGCTGCTACCATGGTACCCAGAACCTGTAATACATACCTTGCCTGAACCTTTCTTCTTGACATCAAGCTCCTGATTTGACAGTGAAGGGGTAAGTTTTGCTATCATTTCTGTTGAATACAATTCTGTTCCTAAGAAAGTAATATGCTGTGAAGGTGACAAGGCAGACTTTTTGAAATTTATTGTAATACCTAACTTGGAGCAAAGAAGTATTGTTTTGTCCCTCGCTTGCAGTAGTAGATACTTGGTGGTGGCGGTCAGGAGCCAGTCATCTAGTTATGGAAACAGACGGAATCCTAGACATCTCATGTGAGCCGTAACCACTGCCACGCACTTGGTGAACACTCTGGGGGCTGTAGTGAGACCAAAGGGCAGGGCTCAAAATTGGTAATGACTGGCTCCCAGCCAAAAGTAAGTATCTCCTGGATCACCTGTCCATCTTTATATGGTAGTACGCATCCTGGAGATCTATCAAGCACATCCAGTTGTCTTTCTTGAGAGAAGGGAATATAGACTGCAGTGTTACCATCTGGAACTTTGATATTTTTACAGATCTGTTCAATCTGCTGAGATCCAAAATGGGCCTCCAGTCTCCTGTCTTTTTTGGAACTAAAAAGAACCTTGAGTAAATATTGGATCCAATTTGGTCTGCACAGACCTCTTGGATGATTATTTTTTTCTAGCAACTTGTGTATCGCTGATGTTGCATCGTCCCTCTGACCTGGTGGGATGTCTGGAATGGACTGATTTATGGGAGAGTGGATGAAAAAGGGACTGTATATGATTGTCTGTACCCATTTGTGTTGAGTGATTTCCAGCCAGGCATTTGGGTACATTGACAAGCATTCCTGACTGCCTCCAGAGAAGAACACATGGGCCTCCTTTCAGGAACACTGGAAGGGTCTGCCAGAGAATATTTCTCTGTCTTCCTGATTCTGCAGACCCCCTCTGTCACAAGGTCAGCATCTTCAATTGTTGCTTCCCCCTCTGCCCCTGGGGAAGTTTCACCCTGTGCATCGGAAAAAACTTTTTGGGACTTGCAGAACCACATTTTTCCACCTTTCTGACCTTTGGGATAAGGTCTAGAGGGGGTGGAAAAATGGACTCCCATGGCAGACAAGGTTTTCCCTGCCTGTTCACACATGGTCAAAGTTTCTTTCACCTTTAGTTCGAAAAGGGATGAACCATCAAAGGGGGCATTGGTAAAGGAAGACTTGAAGGGTCCAGCAAAATTGCATAAATGCATCCAGGCATGTCTCCTCAAAGAAATTCCTGTAGCTGCTGCCCTGCTCATTCCATCAGCTCCATATGAAATCAGTTGCATGGAGGAGTTAACAACTGAATTGAGGATGGAGAGCTGAGAGGGAACTTTATCTATGATCTCTAAAGCTACAGTACCCTGAAGAGTATCTCCCTGCTCTTTTAGAAGATCCCTTTGAAGCCTCGTAAAATGGGTCAAGTAATTCAGCGACCGCAGGATAAAGGCTCCTGATGAAAAGGCATCCTTTCCATATCTGTCCATAGTTTGTGACTCTTTATTTGGAGGACGGACAGATGAGGAGGTCTCTGACAACTCCTTTCTGGTGGCCGTTGCTGCCACCATTGCATCTACAGGGACGCCTTTAGTTAAGAGCTCTTTCTCAGCAGGAGCAGTGATAAATTTTTTGTGCCTCAGCAAAACAGGCTCCACTGTATCAGGGGAAGTCCAGGCCTTACAAGAGATCACATTCATTAACTGGTCATAAGGGGGAGATACCCAGGAGGTGGAAGGGCGAGACTCAAAAGCCTCCAGGTATACTGATATGTCCTCTGAAGGGTTGGTGGGCTTCCAGCCACCCCTCTGTTTCAGGATCTCAGTGATGTCAGCAAAAGAGACATCCTCAGAGGGGGACCGTGGGGACCCTTCCGAATCATCCAGATCAGTATCTGATGTGACAGACTCAGGGGAGTCTCTGTGCTTCCTCTTACACAATCTCTTCTGAGGGACTTCCTCAGAGGGGTACTCTAGTGAAGTTTCAGAGGAGATGGTGCCTCCCACAGGGGTTCCCTGGGGCTTTGGGTCTCTATGCTTAGGGGGAGGAGATGATGATGAGACCAACACAGGTGCCTGGGAGGGAAGAGTACCTGGGCCAGAGAGTGGAGCTGTCTGGGGTGACAACACTCTCTCCATCAGCTCAAAAGCCCCCGCGCTCTGCCCCAAAGAGGTCCTCCACTCCAGAGAGACAGAGGACCTGCTCTGAGACAGAGCAGAGCGGGTGGCTCTGAAGCCGATGTAGGAGCCGAGCTCAACCTCACCGAGGCACTGAGGGGTAGAATCGGATCAGACAACTGCCTGCACCGACTCCCCTCCTCAGACCCGATGGCTGAACTTTGGATCCCAGACTTTTTGAAATCCGATGGACCCAAAAAAGTCAGAGCAGATGCCGTAACTGACGATTCTAAAGGAGGTCCTGGTTTTGACTGTTCCACTGCTATCAGACCCATGATTTCTGGCTCCGAGATCACAAGTGGGGTCAGAGGAGGAATTAGTGATGGTGCCCTGGATGGTTTCAATTCCTTTAGGGATGGAGATGATAAAATTTTTGTCAGAACCAGTGTTCGAAGCAGTCTCTTCACCACCTACCCTACATCATCATCAGATAAGCTCCTGGAGGATAAGGAAGGAGATCTAGCCCTCTCCAAAATGGGTGATCTCAATATTGGAATAACCGTCTCCAAGATCAGAGACAGTCTCCTAATCAGTAACTCTGCTGGCTCGTGGTCACAGAAGGAGCCAAAGAGGTAGACTTAGATCTGTCTGAGCCAAGAGTCTTGGTTCCAAGGTGACTATCTTTTTAGGTGGCGCCGAAGCTGGAGCCACAATTGCAGATCTTTTGGACCCTTTTGCATGAGAAGAAGAGGGAGAAGATGGTTTGGAGCGCTGAGATCCCTCTAAAGATTCCTGGAAAGGACCATTCAATAAACCTCTAACCATTAATTTATTCCTACGTTCCTGGAGAACCCTGCTACTAAAGCCATGACAAATTGTACAAGGGTCTTGCAAATGAATGGCACCAAGGCAATACACACAGTTAGTGTGTCCATCTGTGAGAGACATTTTTTGAGTACATTGATCACACTTTTTGAACCTCGATTGTCTGGGTTCTTTCTGTTCTTTTTCTTTAGACATGTTTACAAGCAGAAAGGAAGATACCAACAATATCTGCAATAAACAAAACTAGTCTAGCTTTCCAAAAAAGGCTATTGAATCTACAAGCCTAGGTAACTAAGTGAAAATTACAAAAAAGGCTCTAAACAAACAGTGGAGCCTACTAACTAAGAAAAACACCACATACAAGAACATATATATATATATATATATATATATATACATATATATATATATATATATATATATATATATATATATATATATATAAAATATAAATATAAATGTAAAGGCTTTAACCCACCAAAAAAGGGCAGCCAACTACACACAAACATACCAGTATACCACTCTAATAAACTAGAAGCCTATGAAATAAACTAACAGAAAACTTTAGGAAGAATCCTCTAACTCAAACAAATTCTCCTGCGCATGAAAGGAAGACAAACACACATTGGGTAGGGGTGCGGCCTTCTAAGTTAAACGGGTCACTGAGAGCCCTCTAACTTACATGGTCTCGCAACAAAGAACAAAGGGGGGTAAATGCACTAACTCATGAAAAGGAAACTAGAGACTATTTGCACATGACAAAAAGAGGTTAAAGCTATGTTTTTCTAAAGTAAAACTAAGGATAATCGTGAAAAATGTAAATTGAAAACTTCCATGAGAAGGCGAAGGCCGAGGTACCAGAATTGATTAAATTATTCAACACAGTTTGGCTGCTTTTTGTCTTGAGCGCATATGGTATTTGGATATTCTGCCCTAAGCATCATGGGATGGGGTTAGCCTTGTGCCAGTGGAAGCTCTCGAGCTCTTGTATTAGACCAAGTCAGAACCGATGCTCAGTTCTGAACCCAACCAGCAAGAATTATGGTGAGATAGGACAACATAACATGGTTTGTTTTTGTTTCAGATCCAAGTATCTCAGACTCGACATACATCAGGTCTCCCATAAGCACTTTCATTGTCTGACCCTAAAAAATAAAAAATCTGAATAAACAGTGACATATTTAGTCTGAATTGAACATATCTCACAGAATGTCCATTTTTTGTCTCATATTTCTGGTGTATCACTCACAAGATTTGCTTTTTTATGGCAAATCCCTTTGAGGACCCTGTTACTCTAGCAATTTTCTAAGTTTATAAGAGTGATATTTGGAATGTGTCCCTATTTTCAGGCCTGTGACCCCTTTCTCAGGCCTTGTCTAGATTTATGGCACTAAGACAGTGAGAGATATGCAGCTGAGCTGTTTCTCTTTCTGATATGACACCCTCGGACCTAAAGTTTCCCTTTGAACTGGTAGGTCTGTCCTTGGATCAGGGATCCTAGGATCCGATGGGTATCAGATCGACTGGAGAATCAGGGTTCTTCTTGCTCCAGATCCGTTCCTTACATATGAGACAGTTTGTGAATCTTGGACTTCCCTTGGACCAGAGATATCCCTTGGATCCGATGAGCCTCTACTTTCATTGCCTGACAAAAAAAAATCTGAATAAATGGCAATGTACTTAGTCTGAACTGGCAGTAGCACTTTTCCTGACCTTTTCTACTTGCCTTCTAAACTCAAACATCTGACTTAACCCAGTCATCCTCTACTCTGGTTCAGTTAGCGCAGAAGACCACCCTCCATCTTATATGTTTTTTTGCCCACATTTACAAGTTGAGAGGTCAGGTGGTTGCCTTTCCTTTTCCTTTCATGGAAAGATGTGTGGCTTGATACAAGAGTCTGTGCCAAAAACTGGGGGACAGGGTTTGGCAGTGACCTCCAAGCTCTACCTTGGTGAAACTGTTCTTCTCCCCTTTTCTTTTATTTGCCCTGGCAAATTCACCTAGTTGACACCTATGTCTCTAATTGACACTGGCAACTTGACTATGGTCATCTTCCAGGCCTTTGCTCATAAATCTTCCATCTCCTAAAGCTGCTTCTTTTTACTGTTGTGAAGGGTATCAGAGCTTACTAGAGATTTGCTATGCATGAGTAAGCTTTAAGGGCTCTTGTATTCATTAGCCTAATAAACAGCTATGAACCCATGAACCTAGGTGTGCATTCTTGGACGGTCCACTCTGTCATGGCTCCATAGGATGGACCCCCTAAGGCTGGTTTCTGCTATTATTTCTTACTAGTTAGATTCCCACACAAGATTAAGCTTATTCTTATTTGGCAGAACCCATACATAGTTCTACCAAGGAGTCTGTCCTTTCTCTTCTATCCCTAGCAGTATAACCTTCTTAGGATGCAGACAGTGAGAGAGAGAGAGAGAGATCTTCTTCTTCCCTCACTCTCCATGCCCTTTTTTGTTCTCTTTCATAGGTGTGTACTAGGCTAATGGCCCTGGAGCCTTTACAAGCCTAGCCCATAGGATTACCCTGGCATTGTGCCACCCAACCTTAGTTCCTAGTGCCTCTGTCGAGTAGAGCCACTGGAGTGATCCCCAGGGTGAGTTTTCTATTTCCCATCCACTCATCAAGATTTCTCTTGAAGAGGGCCAGTGAGGTGCTCTACTTAACATGTATGGGAAGTCTATGCTATAGCATGGGCAGTCTCTTGCTTTGATTTTAAAGCCTCCCCCCTTTGACCATGGTATTATTCAGTACATTGGTCCCTTGGTGTGTTTAGACAGCATCCTCACCCCTAAGTTGGGTCTCTCATGCTGAAGGGGAAACCCTCCAAGTTTCTCTTTTACAGTAGCATCCATTACTGGGCCCCCTCTGGAACCAAAACTTTAGTAGAATATTTGTGTGATGACATGTCTCACTGTATTAGATGATTATTAAATCCCACATGTCTTTTCATCCTCCTCCCCATGTTCAGGACTATGTTTTTCCTTGGAGACTACATGAGCCCCCCCCTGGGATACTTCTGTGCTAAGTTGTCTTTCTAACCATGTACTTCTTTAGTCCATTCAGTCTTCAAAAGTTTGCTTCCATGACAGATTCCACATTTCTCCCTAGCAATTTCTAATTCTTCATTACACATTCCTTTCTCAGGTAGATGTCTAGCAGTCCCCAAAAATTCCTAACCTGTTTGGACTCACCTCAGTCACCAGGGCGGTTTACCAAATGCATGGCAGTAGTGGCAGCTCATCTGAGACTCAGATGATGCCAGCTGTTTCCGTACCTGGATGTCTGGTTCCTCTCTGCCCCAACAAGGCATTGGCTGTTATAAGCCAGGGTTTACCCGTTTTCATATCTCCTGATCCTTGGACATTGCAATAAACTTGGAAAAATCCAGTCTATCTGTACTGAGACTGTCATTCATAGGTGCTCTGTGGATACCACAGGCCAAAGAACATATTTGCTTCTTTATCACATCACATCATTAAGAATTCACTTGTGGGATTTGCTGTCCTTTCCATTCCCTCCAGCAAGATTTACCTTACAAACTCTTGGTTCTGTGTCACCTGCCATGATACTAGTCTCTCCAATGGTCTTTAGCTGTTCAGTGGTCCATTCTTTAACAGCCTCTATCTGTTCCTATGAAAGTATTTCCAAACTGCAGCTGTCATCTTCACCAAAGGAACCAAGTCAGACAAATTATTTCCAGGTAAATCACCCCCCCCCCCATAGCCACATTGACCACATATGTTTCCCATAGCTTGGGGGGAGCATTTCAAGGGAAATATAACTCAAGTTACATGCTCTGTCCTGGAGACCAGGTTGCATATCTATGTCTTAGAGATGGGAGGAGTCTTTTTAAGGTTATCAGTTTTTCAGCATTGTCTCCCCCTAAGGACTGTGTCAAGACATCCTGTCAACATGTCAGTGGTCTGGCATATCAACAAGCAAGGAGAGATCCATTATTACTCCTTGTGCTGAAAGGTCATGAGGGTCTAGGAATGGCCTACATCTTTAGACCACCTTCATATTGTATCTCATATACCGGGGAAATCCTGCGCTCTGGTAGACAGTCTCTGTAGGTCCATTCTGATGCCTCAAGACTTGTCTCTTCATCAAACAGCTCTGATTCTGATTTCATCCATTGGGACCAACCTTACCATGACCTATTTGTTTTCCCCCTAAAACAACTGGTGTAGCAGATACTTCACTCTCACCCGCTCCGGGTGAGTTTCTGAGAGATGCCCTGGTTTATAATTGCCCCCCGGTCTCCAGTATGCCCTCCCCTCCCATTACTGCTCATTCTGAAATTTCCTACAGTAAGTCAGTTTTTCAAGGAACTCTGTCATCATCATTGCCCCCTCCTAACCCTGTCAAGTGTGGCTCCCCTTTCTCTGGTCTCGTCTAAATTATCCTCCATAGATTCTGGAGCTGAATCGGGATCTACTACCTTACCCATTCAGGTTCCAGTCCTTCTATCTCCATGCCCTCAATCGTACTGCAGGAATTATTCTCTCCCAGTGTAGCACAACAGTCCAATTTTACCTCCAGTTTGTGGCATTTTCTTCTTTTGGCTTTCCAGAAAACTTTCACTAATAAGGTATATAGAAGTAAGTTGAAAAGATTTATTTCTATAGGGGGTTCCATTGGACACCACTGAACAATGTTCAGCCCTGCTTCTACCATTTTTTTCTTCTTTCCACTTTTTAAGCAAGCGCAAGCTGTTTTTATGATAAACCACCCTAAGCTGATATACTGACTTACCCTTCTTGTCAATTTCTAAGTTGTGCTGATCTTTTTGCTCAGACCGCCTATAAAAGACATCTCTCCATCTTAGATTCTCACAGTTATTCTTCACAGGCTGACCCAGAAACCTTTCAAATGAGTCTCCTCTTACAGGTTGCCTTACGTTATTCATCTCATGAAGATGGACTTTCTCTCCAGACCAGTCATTATTGTTGAAGTTTTCTAGCAAAGGTGAAATTTCTTTCAACTCATTGACATGCCATACAACTATGTTATCTTCCAGTTGTGTGTATCTTTTTCTCCTAATCATTTATGTCACAAAGTTTCAAAAATTCACTGACCAAATCATTTTTTGACTATATTTTGCTGGTTTATAGTAGAAATGGTTTCAAATTTCCTCGCTGTCTAAGAGCCTGTTCTACTAGACCTGTGGATACCTAGTTCGATCTTCCTCCAGTCATCTATTAATGATGATTAATATTTTCTGTGCTTCAACCGCTTGAGCAAAACTCTTACCCTTGCAACACCTTTACAAGTGGGTGTTGTCTTCAGAACTTGAGCTTCTTGGTTCGACAGTGCTCAGGCATATCCCTCCTTGAGGGACCCCCTAAAGTTAATTAGATGGGGACTTTGACCTGATAGTGAGGAAGAATGAAAAGGACAACATCAGATTCAGAAGTTATGTACTTACTGTGACAAATGGAAATACTGCCAGCCCAGCTAGCTGAAATTTTTTAAATAATTCTGTGTTATTTGTGAATATTGATATGATTTATATAGAAGTGTGTGTAAAGTACTGAGCTAAAAATGTAACCACAACATGCCCTAATGGAATAGAACATGAACATACTTGCACTATTGTGACTGTTTAGATGTATATATTTAATGGAAAGTAGAATATAGAAGGTTAACTTCAAGAAAATAAGCTGAAATTAAATTGTTTTATGATTGTGCTATAAAAGTTATCTTTCAGTTTCAGTGCAGTAACAGACACAATTTCTAGAGTTGGAAGTTTTTTTGTATTGTCTTGAAAGAGAAGCAATTACTAGGTTTAAGATATAGAAGTGTTTTATTGTTTTATGACTTCCAGGATCTGTAAATATCTGAGAGGGATATATCTTTCACAGTGAGATGCTAAAAATGCTTTTACTTTCTGACAATGGGGGTTTAGATTGGGAACTAAAGTTAGGTGACAAAAAGTGATGTCATCCAAGCTAACCCAGCAATAATATTTGATATTAATTTAAGAACTCTCTCAGAAAGGGGGCATTTTGTATCTTATGTTTGATCTGGAAACATCCACTCATCACCATCTTCTGCACTTGCCTTGCTGTAAGTAAGTTTTTAGGGGATAGTAACCCTTTTAGATTCAGATAGGAATATAGTAAAGTATAGCTTAGATGTTTTCTTTATTTATTTGAGACTGTCCTGCAATGTTGTTTTAAATATTTCCTGTGATTTTGAACTTTGATGTAACTGATTACTTACTGAGTATTGTCTTGTTCTTTTATTATTTATTATTAAATATATTTAAACCTATCATTGTGGGTGATATTTGTGAGACATATGTAAGCACTTAGAGTACATGCATATCTATTTGGTGACACTGTACAAGCCACTCCTAAATAGCCTTGCTCTTGGTCAAACTACCATTTGGATTAATAGTTACATTACACAGTAGGATTGGACACCCTTTGTTAAGGGCCTTAAAGTAGCTGATAAAGAGTTGGCTAATGGCAGTCGGAACTACCTTATAGTCTGGGCAGAAGGGAGATAACAAGTAAACCTGTGCCAGCCTTCCCCAGTTTTGTGTGTGTGTATAAATCAAATCTCAAAGTGTGTGTGTGTGTGTGTGTGTGTGTGTGTGTGTGTGTGTGTGTGTGTGTGTGTGTGTGTGTGTGTGTGTGTGTATGTGTAGGTGTGTATCAGTTACTTGGGCAGGGATACAAAGCACTGGTTGGACAGAGAGGGTGCTGGAGGTCTTAGCTTGGGCACTCAGCTGAGATCTCAACTCTAAACCTGTGCAATTGGGAAGTCTTACTGGGGATATGGAGAAAGAGGGAAAAACAGCTCCAGACTAAGTGTGGTCTCTGTGTGCTCTTAAGGGAAATTGCACTTTACTATGTGTGTACTTGTCATCCTCCCTGTGTGTACATCTCCAACTGTTTCCAGTGGTGAAGACTGAGGCTCCTTGATTACTGGGCCAGTGCAGGAGCATCACACTTACCATAACTTGGCATCTGTGTTGTCCATTTTCATTCTTGCTCACTTTCTCTCCCAGTCATCCCCCAGCCTTGTCAGTCCTAGAAGGATCTTGGATGTTATAGGTTCTAATCCAAAAAAATCCTCCTGCACGTAAGAAAGTTGCACGGCAACAAAACCAAAATCACATCCACAAGTAGAAGCCAGCAACAAGATAGGATCCAGTGAAATTACTTTATTGTAAATATAGCATCAGAAAAAGCTCAGACCGGTTTCGGCTGGCAAAATACATACACAGCCTTCTTCAGTGACAAAAAAAGAACTGAAAAGATGCATTTAAATAGTAACAAAGTCTCATCCCATTGGTTCAATTAAAATTGCTCATTTAATCCAGGTGCAAACAGTGCACCCAACTTTGTGATCCATTTCTTTTCCTTAGAATCTAACAATGAATGCCATCCTGTTTTATTAAATCTAGTACCCTTTATTAAATCAATAATCATGAAAAAAAATTTGGCAGTGTGATGTTTTGTAGTATGTTTATAAAGAGCATTATTAATCTTCTTATTTCTGATATTACTCATGTGTTCGGAAATTCGTAATCTTAGGGGCCGAGAAGTTTGGCCAACATAGAATGAGCCACAGCTACATGTGGCCAAATAGATTAGCCATTCACTGCTACAGTTAGCAAAAAATGATACATCATAAATTTTTGAACAATTTCTGCTTGTAAATTCCTTAGATTTGGTAATTTTGTCACAATTGCTACAGTGACCACATGGGAAACATCCCACTAAATTACCACCAGTCAAAGTTGTTTGTACTAAATGACTGCTACTGTTAGAATGTGTGTGCTTATAGTGATTGAAATATGAACCCAGATTTTTACCTTTACGAAATGAAAATAAACATTTGTCAGGTAACACATCTGATAGTTCAGGAATATTAGACAAAATGTTCCAATTATTCTGAACACTGTCCATAAGTAAATTGGAATTTCTACCATAAGTTGTAACAAACCTGATTGGCTGTATCATACCTTGATCATGAACTTTGTATTTAAGAAATTCCTCTCTGGGAAAGGTATTTACCCAATTGCTGGCCTTGAGTACATGTCCCATAGGATAACCCCTATCACGAAATCTGTTGATTAAGTCACCTCTGTCTTTTTCAAAGACATCCTGCTGCGAACATATACATTTTAAACGTATAAACTGTGATTTTGGTATGTTTTTGGCAATGTGCGGAGGATGAAAACTGGAGGCGTGGAGGACAGTGTTGTATTGGGGATATTTCCTAAAGACCTGAGTGCTGAGGGTGTGATCTTGTTGTCTAGTTATCAAAACATCAAGAAACATAATTGTTTCAGCATGATAATTAACAGTAAACTGTATACCCCAGATGTTGTCATTTAAATATGAAATAAATTCATTTAAGTACTCAACATCAGCCCTCCACACCATCCAGCAATCATCCAAATACTGCCTCCAAATATCGATTTCTGGAAAGTAAATATTATGGCTGCAATTGTAAATGATATGTTCTTCTATATAAGCCATAAAAAGGTCCGCATAAATGGGAGCAAAAGATGCTCCCATTGCAGTACCCTTGGTTTGCCAAAAACAAATGTCTTGATAGAAAAAGACATTGTTGGATAGAACATGTTCCGCAAGGCCAACAAGAAAGGAATTGAAATCTTCTTCATAAATACGGGCTTTATTAAGCCAATAAGTTAAAGACTCCAACCCTGCAGAATGCGGTATGTTTGTATACAAGGAACTTACGTCAAGTGTGCACATCAGCCAACCAGGTTCCAACTGTGCATCAGATGTAATCTGCAGAAATTCTGTGGTATCTTGTAGTCGAGAGCAAACATGGGTCAACAAAGGCTTAAGGTGTCTGGTCAAAAACAAGGATAATGGTTCAGTTAGGTAGCCCCTGCCAGAGACAATGGGTCTACCCGGTGGGTGTACAGGGTCCTTATGAATTTTTGGAAGGAAATAAATATATTGATTAATAGGATCATGAATGGTCAATTGTTGTAAAGTAGAGCTAGTAATAAGGCCAGTGTCTCTGGCACTAATGAGAAATTCATCAATCTGTTTCTTGAATCTATGAGTAGGATTCAGACACATCTCAGCATAGTGTCTTTTATCAGATAATTGTCTCATAGCCTCCTTGTCATAATCCGTCCAATTCATGACCACTACTGCCCCACCCTTGTCTGCTGAAATAATGACCAGATCCTTGTTTTGTTGTAGTTCATCAATGGCTTGTTTTTCACTAGATGACAAATTATTGGGTTTGAATCGAGTCTCAGCACTATTAAAGTGTAGATCTTTGAGAATCATGTTCTGAAACAAATGTACAACAGGGTGCATTGGAGGAAGATATTTGGATTTGTGAAAATTAATTTGCTTTGATCATAGTTTGTGTTACGATCCCCAAACTGTAACTTCAAATTTAAAGTTCTACAAAAGGACAAAACGTCCTGGACCAAATAGTCTTCTGAAATAACAAAACCAGGGATGAAAGTTAAGCCTTTATTCAAAATGGCCAATTGTGATGATGACAAAGTAAAATCAGTTAAGTTGAGCACATTTAAATTGTCATTGCTTATTTCTGTGTTACCATTTGTAATAGACCCTGAATGTCCTCGACTCTTTTTATGTTTCCTGCCCCCACGCTTGTATTTCCCCCTAAAGGGATAAAACCCTGTACTCTTTTAGGGTTCGGAGAATCCGATGCTGGCTGTATGTCACTATCTGTATATGATGAAGGATCATCAGTAGATGAGCCATTAGTGTTATTTTTATTCCGTAATATAGATCTAGGTCTCTTTCTTCTAGGGGTTTTAACTGGAAAAGGGTTAAAACGAACATGTTTGGAAGGAAAACTGAAAGGATCGGCTCCTTGATAATCATGTAAATCACATTTGAATTTCTTAATTTTCATAGATTTCAACTGCTCTTCAAGATTGGTGAGGTCATTAGTAACTTTATTGAGGTATTTCTTAAAAAATGTTTC
This sequence comes from Protopterus annectens, assembly GCF_019279795.1. Lineage (NCBI taxonomy): Eukaryota > Metazoa > Chordata > Ceratodontiformes > Protopteridae > Protopterus > Protopterus annectens. Next base: position 898,072,927 of record NC_056744.1, on the reverse strand, counting down.
ACCCTCAAATTTTTGCACACCATTGCACAAGTCTGTGACTGTGTTCATTTCTAAGTCAATTGTTCTGTCATAATATTTGTCCAAGGCTTCAACAAATGACATGGTAGCATGCTGTTGAATTTTGGACCATTGATGATTTAATTCATCATCAGGCTGCCCTACATGTGGTTGAATTCGAATTCTGAGGCCTCTTGGTGTAATACATTTAGCAATATATGCTTTGAGAAGTTTAGAGTGTCAAATGTAAGATCTTAACAGCTTTAGGCGTTTGTATAAGTTATCAAAAGCCAAACCGCATGACGTTTCTGGTCCTAAGGAATCATTGGAAGAATTGCCACTAGGACCTACACCAACACCAAAGGCACTCAGATCCGTTCTATCTGCAGAAAGCCCTGAAACCAAATTGAGAAGATCCATAATGTTTAATGATAAATGACAATAATGGCTATCTAGATAGATGCTACGTCAAAAAAAGGGGAACAATAGTAGCTGTAATAAACGACTGGAAAAGTCCTAGTCTAATAATGCTACGTTCTCAAAATGACCCAAAGCAGCCCAATGATCAACCAAAAGTGTATATTTGCTAAAAAAGTTATATGAACACCGAAACAGGCTGAGCAATGATGTCAAAACTATATCAAAAATATATATAATAGTAAGTAATGAAAAAAATGATGTCACCAAAATTGAGACTATTAAATGAAATTCAGAAAATCCAGAAGCCAAGCCCAGACAATTGTAAAAACTGTACTGATCTAAATTACTAATAAACCAAAAATTGAGAACTCAGCACAGCTCCTCGTGGTGGCCAGCAGTGTTCCTCTAGCAGCAGAGACCAGAAAAGACTACCTTTCCAGATTTTAAGTATTTTTCTTGGCTTTTTCGACTTTTTGTGACTTTTGACTACTGTTTTTGCTTGTTTTATCAAAGTTTGCACTGTTTTTACTGTCTTTATAAGCTAAAACTGTTTACTGCACTTGCTAGTTTAAGTTTTGCCTAAAAGTTAAACTACAGGCTAATACACTCAAGTGTACTAGCTTTTGATAGCATTTAGTCGAAAATTATAGCATTTATTGTGTTTTCTGCCTTTCTGTAAAAATCTTGAAAAAAAAACAAAAAAATATCCTTGTTTTCCATACTTTCCTAACTAGTGTTCCAGAGACCAGATTTTGCTGATCCCTGGGCTTTGTCTTGGTTCCTGTGTTTCTCCATTTTCCTTGTTTGGTCAGGGGGAAGTTTCTTTACTCACCAGTGACAGTGGGGAGTACTGAGCTGCCTGTTTGTCCTTAGAGGAGTGGTTTAAGGCAGTAACTTGTAGTCTATTGGCCATTTTGGGTCATTTCCTGTCTTTTCCAGCCCCCTGCTATAAAGCGCATTTTTGGCGGGCTTTTCCAGCTATTGAGAACTCAGCACAGCTCCTCGTGGTGGCCAGTAGTGTTCCTCTAGCAGCAGAGACCAGAAAAGACTACCTTTCCAGATTTTAAGTATTTTTCTTGGCTTTTTCGACTTTTTGTGACTTTCGACTACTGTTTTGCTTGTTTTATCAAAGTTTGCACTGTTTTTACTGTCTTTATAAGCTAAAACTGTTTACTGCACTTGCTAGTTTAAGTTTTGCCTAAAAGTTAAACTACAGGCTAATACACTCAAGTGTACTAGCTTTTGATAGCATTTAGTCGAAAATTATAGCATTTATTGTGTTTTCTGCCTTTCTGTAAAAAACTTGAAAAAAAAACAAAAAAATATCCTTGTTTTCCATACTTTCCTAACTAGTGTTCCAGAGACCAGATTTTGCTGATCCCTGGGCTTTGTCTTGGTTCCTGTGTTTCTCCATTTTCCTTGTTTGGTCAGGGGGAAGTTTCTTTACTCACCAGTGAGAGTGGGGAGTACTGAGCTGCCTGTTTGTCCTTAGAGGAGTGGTTTAAGGCAGTAACTTGTAGTCTATTGGCCATTTTGGGTCATTTCCTGTCTTTTCCAGCCCCCTGCTATAAAGCGCATTTTGGCGGGCTTTTCCAGCTATTGAGAACTCAGCACAGCTCCTCGTGGTGGCCAGCAGTGTTCCTCTAGCAGCAGAGACCAGAAAAGACTACCTTTCCAGATTTTAAGTATTTTTCTTGGCTTTTTCGACTTTTTGTGACTTTTGACTACTGTTTTTGCTTGTTTTATCAAAGTTTGCACTGTTTTTACTGTCTTTATAAGCTAAAACTGTTTACTGCACTTGCTAGTTTAAGTTTTGCCTAAAAGTTAAACTACAGGCTAATACACTCAAGTGTACTAGCTTTTGATAGCATTTAGTCGAAAATTATAGCATTTATTGTGTTTTCTGCCTTTCTGTAAAACTTGAAAAAAAACAAAAAAAGTATCCTTGTTTTCCATACTTTCCTAACTAGTGTTCCAGAGACCAGATTTTGCTGATCCCTGGGCTTTGTCTTGGTTCCTGTGTTTCTCCATTTTCCTTGTTTGGTCAGGGGAAGTTTCTTTACTCACCAGTGACAGTGGGGAGTACTGAGCTGCCTGTTTGTCCTTAGAGGAGTAGTTTAAGGCAGTAACTTGTAGTCTATTGGCCATTTTGGGTCATTTCCTGTCTTTTCCAGCCCCCTGCTATAAAGTGCATTTTGGAAGGGCTTTTCCAGCTATTGAGAACTCAGCACAGCTCCTCGTGGTGGCCAGCAGTGTTCCTCTAGCAGCAGAGACCAGAAAAGACTACCTTTCCAGATTTTAAGTATTTTTCTTGGCTTTTTCGACTTTTTGTGACTTTCGACTACTGTTTTGCTTGTTTTATCAAAGTTTGCACTGTTTTTACTGTCTTTATAAGCTAAAACTGTTTACTGCACTTGCTAGTTTAAGTTTTGCCTAAAAGTTAAACTACAGGCTAATACACTCAAGTGTACTAGCTTTTGATAGCATTTAGTCGAAAATTATAGCATTTATTGTGTTTTCTGCCTTTCTGTAAAAAAAACTTGAAAAAAAACAAAAAAAAATATCCTTGTTTTCCATACTTTCCTAACTAGTGTTCCAGAGACCAGATTTTGCTGATCCCTGGGCTTTGTCTTGGTTCCTGTGTTTCTCCATTTTCCTTGTTTGGTCAGGGGGAAGTTTCTTTACTCACCAGTGAGAGTGGGGAGTACTGAGCTGCCTGTTTGTCCTTAGAGGAGTGGTTTAAGGCAGTAACTTGTAGTCTATTGGCCATTTTGGGTCATTTCCTGTCTTTTCCAGCCCCCTGCTATAAATTTTGGCGGCATTTTTTAGGGCTTTTCCAGCTATTGAGAACTCAGCACAGCCCCTCGTGGTGGCCAGCAGTGTTCCTCTAGCAGCAGAGACCAGAAAAGACTACCTTTCCAGATTTTAAGTATTTTTCTTGGCTTTTTCGACTTTTTGTGACTTTCGACTACTGTTTTTGCTTGTTTTATCAAAGTTTGCACTGTTTTTACTGTCTTTATAAGCTAAAACTGTTTACTGCACTTGCTAGTTTAAGTTTTGCCTAAAAGTTAAACTACAGGCTAATACACTCAAGTGTACTAGCTTTTGATAGCATTTAGTCGAAAATTATAGCATTTATTGTGTTTTCTGCCTTTCTGTAAAAAAACTTGAAAAAAAAAAAATATCCTTGTTTTCCATACTTTCCTAACTAGTGTTCCAGAGACCAGATTTTGCTGATCCCTGGGCTTTGTCTTGGTTCCTGTGTTTCTCCATTTTCCTTGTTTGGTCAGGGGGAAGTTTCTTTACTCACCAGTGAGAGTGGGGAGTACTGAGCTGCCTGTTTGTCCTTAGAGGAGTGGTTTAAGGCAGTAACTTGTAGTCTATTGGCCATTTTGGGTAATTTCCTGTCTTTTCCAGCCCCCTGCTATAAAGCGCGTTTTGGCAGGCTTTTCCAGCTATTGAGAACTCAGCACAGCTCCTCGTGGTGGCCAGCAGTGTTCCTCTAGCAGCAGAGACCAGAAAAGACTACCTTTCCAGATTTTAAGTATTTTTCTTGGCTTTTTCGACTTTTTGTGACTTTCGACTACTGTTTTTGCTTGTTTTATCAAAGTTTGCACTGTTTTTACTGTCTTTGTAAGCTAAAACTGTTTACTGCACTTGCTAGTTTAAGTTTTGCCTAAAAGTTAAACTACAGGCTAATACACTCAAGTGTACTAGCTTTTGATAGCATTTAGTCGAAAATTATAGCATTTATTGTGTTTTCTGCCTTTCTGTAAAAAAACTTGAAAAAAACAAAAAAAATATCCTTGTTTTCCATACTTTCCTAACTAGTGTTCCAGAGACCAGATTTTGCTGATCCCTGGGCTTTGTCTTGGTTCCTGTGTTTCTCCATTTTCCTTGTTTGGTCAGGGGGAAGTTTCTTTACTCACCAGTGAGAGTGGGGAGTACTGAGCTGCCTGTTTGTCCTTAGAGGAGTGGTTTAAGGCAGTAACTTGTAGTCTATTGGCCATTTTGGGTCATTTCCTGTCTTTTCCAGCCCCTGCTATAAAGCGCGTTTTGGCGGGCTTTTCCAGCTATTGAGAACTCAGCACAGCTCCTCGTGGTGGCCAGCAGTGTTCCTCTAGCAGCAGAGACCAGAAAAGACTACCTTTCCAGATTTTAAGTATTTTTCTTGGCTTTTCGACTTTTTGTGACTTTCGACTACTGTTTTGCTTGTTTTATCAAAGTTTGCACTGTTTTTACTGTCTTTATAAGCTAAAACTGTTTACTGCACTTGCTAGTTTAAGTTTTGCCTAAAAGTTAAACTACAGGCTAATACACTCAAGTGTACTAGCTTTTGATAGCATTTAGTCGAAAATTATAGCATTTATTGTGTTTTCTGCCTTTCTGTAAAAAACTTGAAAAAAAACCAAAAAAAATATCCTTGTTTTCCATACTTTCCTAACTAGTGTTCCAGAGACCAGATTTTGCTGATCCCTGGGCTTTGTCTTGGTTCCTGTGTTTCTCCATTTTCCTTGTTTGGTCAGGGGGAAGTTTCTTTACTCACCAGTGAGAGTGGGGAGTACTGAGCTGCCTGTTTGTCCTTAGAGGAGTGGTTTAAGGCAGTAACTTGTAGTCTATTGGCCATTTTGGGTCATTTCCTGTCTTTTCCAGCCCCTGCTATAAAGCGCGTTTTGGCGGGCTTTTCCAGCTATTGAGAACTCAGCACAGCTCCTCGTGGTGGCCAGCAGTGTTCCTCTAGCAGCAGAGACCAGAAAAGACTACCTTTCCAGATTTTAAGTATTTTTCTTGGCTTTTTCGACTTTTTGTGACTTTCGACTACTGCTTTTGCTTGTTTTATCAAAGTTTGCACTGTTTTTACTGTCTTTATAAGCTAAAACTGTTTACTGCACTTGCTAGTTTAAGTTTTGCCTAAAAGTTAAACTACAGGCTAATACACTCAAGTGTACTAGCTTTTGATAGCATTTAGTCGAAAATTATAGCATTTATTGTGTTTTCTGCCTTTCTGTAAAAACTTGAAAAAAAAAAAAAATATCCTTGTTTTCCATACTTTCCTAACTAGTGTTCCAGAGACCAGATTTTGCTGATCCCTGGGCTTTGTCTTGGTTCCTGTGTTTCTCCATTTTCCTTGTTTGGTCAGGGAGAAGTTTCTTTACTCACCAGTGAGAGTGGGGAGTACTGAGCTGCCTGTTTGTCCTTAGAGGAGTGGCTTAAGGCAGTAACTTGTAGTCTATTGGCCATTTTGGGTCATTTCCTGTCTTTTCCAGCCCCCTGCTATAAAGCGCGTTTTAGCGCGCTTTAGAGCGATTTAGCGCGGAGTTGCCACTGTTGCACACTAGGGCAGTGCCGGTTATGCACGTTTAAACTATTCGGGCTACCTAAAGTCCACTCTTCAAATTTTCCCTTAAAACTACCTTCCTCGAACTATACTACTGATCTAATCAGCGTATCCTATAACTAAAAAGATCATCTCTACTTGACTCCAAGTAGACTATTCTCTATCTGTTAAACCTAGCACTTGCTCCTACAGTACTTATCACCTTGATACAGCACTCTTGTCATAGATAGTACCCCAAAAAGGCAAACCCCATTTCTCGGTCACCCACATCCCCGGAATCTCTTTTAAAGTTTTTTTGTCTATTCCTTCTAGCATGTCGAGGGATCAGTTGCTAGTGTCCTCTCCTGCTCAGCTGGTGAACCTGGGAATATTGAGGCAATGTTACAATTGCCTCATGTACACAGACAACCCTCTCCTCCTCCCACAAAGCACAAATACATGCGAGAGATGCAACTATATGGCCAAACTGGAGGCTGAGCTCTCTCAACATAGGACTGGCAAGACCAGACAGGAGGAGAAGGTTACCACACACACTAGAGACCCAGTCTCACATAGTACCATCACAACCTCAAATCATACACATAAACACACAAAGACATACTCGGAGGCTCTGATCGAAAATCTACCAAAACAGCAGAGGCCACCAAAGCAGACACCCAAACAACCACCACCTCAGAACACAACACCTGCAACACATAGACCTCACAGTCAGAGTGTCAAACAGTCACAGCCCTTAAGGCCAAACACAATGCCAGACACACTAGTCATTGGTGACTCCATAGTCAGACACACTGACGTCCCACTCACCAGACTGAGTAAGGAGAGAGCTACAGTAAGCTGCCTGTCGGGCGCTAGAATCCACCACATAACGCAAGCACTCAGGTCTCTCAACAGCAGGTACAAATACGACTCAGTCATTGTCCACGCTGGTGTAAACGACCTGAGACGTACCTCCTTGGACTACATGAAAAGAGACATTGAGGAGCTCTCTGATTATGTAGCCCAGGCAGGTATGACCCTGACCTTGAGCAGTATCCTACCTTCACCAAGAATGATGCCACAATACAGAGATAAGATGATCAGCTTTAACAATTGGCTTAAACTCTGGTGTCATTCAAAGGGGATCCAATGTCTGTCTGCCTGGGATGACATGCTGGGCAAGCCCCGCTGTTTCGCAAGGGACGGCTTGCACCTGTCACCCCTGGGATTCCGGATATTGGCAAAGGCTCTTGCCACCCCATAGTGCCTTTTTAGGCAAGGCTCAAATTCTAAACCTACCACCCTAGAACACAAAAAAGGAAAAAAACTAAGGGTAATGCTGCTCAATGCCAGAAGTCTAAATCTCAAAATGCACGCACTCGAGGCCCTTCTCAGTATGGAGAACATCGATGTCTGTGCTGTGACAGAAACCTGGTTCAAGGCTCCTGAGAGCACCCCAGCACTATCAGGTTTTACCTCATATCATGCGTTCCGGACCCAAAATCCGGACAATACCAAGAAAGGAGGGGGGGTATCCATATTCATCAAGGACACCCACACCTCAAGACTGGTGGCAACGCACAATGCATCGGAGACCATCCAGGTGCAATTAACCATAGGCAAGACTGCTCTGCAAATTGTAGCATGTTACAGGCCACCCTCACAAACTCAGGAACCTCACATGGCTTTCCTGAAAACACTGGAGGGGATAAATGTATCTCCAAACACCATCATACTAGGTGACTTCAATTACCCTAATATAGACTGGGAACACTACTCAAGCCCAAACACCCTGTCCCAAAAGTTCCTGGAATTCATAAACTCAAATGCCATGGAACAACTAGTCACCATCCCCACAAGAGGAGAAAACATACTTGATCTCATCATCACGAACATGGGAGCACAATGTTCAACACCGGAAGTATACCCCTCACTGGTGAGATCAGATCACAAACTAATCTCGCTGGAGGTCCTCATCCCACCCCCACCTGAAATAAAAAAGACCACAGTAAAGAACTTCTCGAAAGCCGACTTCACACTTCTAAAGACTAGTGTGGTCTCCTTTAAGGCCCCGAGCCGGCGGAAAACAGTACTCAAGCCGCTGAATCACTTACAAATGCCTTCTACCAGCACCTGCAGAACTGCATGGATAAGGCAATCCCAAGCAAAACAAAGACTCTTTGTACCAAAGGCAAGCGTCCAGTCTGGTGGACCCCAGCCATAAACAAACTCTACAACAAAAGGAGGAAGCTACTACAAGATAGAGCAAAATCCTTAAAAGGTAAGACACCTTTGATCACTATAAGTAAAAACTAAGAGCTCTCATAAAATCATCCAAAGCAAATTTTGAGAGAAAAATAGCTAAAGACTCAAAAGACAATCATAAGGCCTTCTTTAGCTATGTTAGAAACCTGGGAGGAAACTCCCAGATATGCTCAGAACTAGTTCAAAATGATGTGAAGATTACTGATCCTACAGACATTGCCAACATACTGGCTGACAGGTTCAGTGCAAACTTCTCCCAAAAGGAGAGATATTTATACCAAACGATTGCAGCCCCCCAAACATCTCTAACGCCCAAGTGAGAACTGCTCTCTCTAAAGCAAAAAACACAGCATCCATGGGACCTGATGGTGTCCCCGGCTGTGTGCTCCACGAACTCAACGAGGAATTAAACCCACAGCTAGGACAGCTGTTTAATCATTGTCTCACCTCTGGATACGTACCCAGGGAGTGGCGCACTGCGACTGTGGTCCCACTTCACAAAGGCGGTGCCTCCACCGACCCTGGAAATTACCGCCCATTAGCTTGACAAGCCTTATCTGCAAAGCCATGGAGAGGATCATAATGGACCTCATAAATAAAGACATAGGGAATTTGCAGACTTTGGATCCAACCCAGTTTGGCTTTGTCAAAGGCAGATCATGCCTTTTAAACTTGGTTGACTTTTTCGAAACAGTCACCAAAGCCATTGATGAGGGAAAGGCAGTCCATACAGCCTACCTCGATCTGGCGAAGGCCTTCGATACAATACCCCACTCAGGTATCATTGAAAAACTCATCAGCTTAAATGTTAACCCATACATCACAAGATGGGTTGCAAACTGGCTGAGTGACAGAACCCACAGGGTCAGAGTTGCTGGTGCCATGTCAGACTCAAAGCCTGTCACAAGTGGTGTCCCACAGGGCTCAGTCCTGGGCCCACTCTTGTTTGGCATCTACTTTTCCGAAGTACAAGTAAACACAGGAGGGTTATGGCTGACAAAGTTTGCAGATGACTGCAAACTGGGCGCCGTAGTCGAAAACACATCTGACACAGATATCCTTCAGAAGGGTCTCACAGAAATGGATAACTGGTGCCAGAGCCATGGCCTAAAGTTAAATGCCAAAAAATGCATAGTCATACCCTTCGGGAAAAACAAGGTTACCCCTAGCTACCATATAGGTGGCAATCCACTGAGCACAGAAGAAGTTATCAGGGACCTGGGGACCCAGGTTGACAGTAGCCTGTCATTCGACACCCATGTAGCTAAAGTAGTTAGGAAGACCTTCTACATTGCCCACCTTATCATGAAGGGATTCACATCTAGATCAAGGGAGGTCATAGTCTCCCTATACTCATCACTCATCAGACCAATGATTGAGTACAATGCCCCATTCGAATGTATCTGACCCGACACTTGCAGCAGCTGGAGAGGCCACAAAAGTTCCTCACCAAAAGGATAAAGGGTCTCAAAAATCTGTCCTATGCTGCCCGACTGAAAGAACTCCAGCTCTATTCAGTCGCTTACCGCTTGCTCAGAGGTGACCTTTGCCTGACATACAAGGCCATGTCAAACCCAGATTTGATGAATATGCTTCACCTCAAAAAATCTAGATCCGTCAGAGCCACAAGGGTGGGAGACTTAAACCTCGACACGGCTATTAATAGGACATGCTGGAGGGATAGATTCATCACCCAAAGACTCCCTATGCTGTGGAGGCAGAGCACCTCGCTGGCCTTGTTCAAGAAAAATCTTGACTAATGGATGGGAGATCGCAGATATACCCCAGGGATTACCTCAGTGTCACTGCTCGACAGAGGCACAGCAAAATAATGGGTATAGTTCCCCATACTAAAGGGGTGGCGTAAGCCACAAAACTATGGGCTAGGCTTGTAAATGCCCTCAGGCAGATAGCCTAGTATGAACCTATGAACCTATAAAAATGGTATATGATGTCATCCATGGGATGGAATGCTATCATTTGTAATCAGTACCTATAGATATAAAATTAAACACAAAAATAGCTTGTCGTATGCCTAGGCCTGTAAGAGTTACTGGATGAGAGTTTATGAACTGGTCCAGAAACAGTTATCAATTAGTCTAAATCCAAGACGATGTCTAATAAGTGAAAAAAAATGTATAACATTCCCCATCAGCCTAAAGATTTCAAACAGACCCAGGAACTGGGAATCACACTAATAAAGCACATACAAATGCAATATAAGAGTTAACATGTCCAAACATTTAAGTAAAAGGTTATCTAACCTAATGCTATAAGAATAACATATCCAAGCATTTAAATAAAAGGTTATCTAACCTAATGCTGTATGCATAAAAATATTAACCCTGAGAATTGTACAGTATTTTAATATAAAAAATAATACTCAATTAGACCAAAAAAAGTAATAAAATACTGTAAAATACATATGGAAAAAACATTGCATAGTATTTAAATTATCTATGTTTCCCAGATTGATGCACAACGATGCTCCCTGATGTTTATAAATGACATAAGCTGAAAATAAATTCCTGCAACTAGTAGGTCAGAGCAGTCATGTTGGTAATCAAAAACAAGTTCACAACATTAAAATGAGTTAAACATATAGTATGATATTAAACCAGAAAAGTTGTAATACCACAGTGACCCAAAAAGATGGAAGTGACACAGTACATTAATTGAGGCTATTAATCCCATAAAACAAAAATGGTGTATAGTAGTATTAACTAACTAATACTGTAGCAATGTTGCAAAATCATAAAACATAATAAGAGGTTAAATAAATAACCTCCATAAAGGAAACAAGCAGATACAAAAAATGTAAAACTGTGGACTTCCAAATTATTAGCAAATCCATATGTCAGCAAAAATCTGTCCAAAAGTGCTGGTATTCAGCAAAAAAACAATACGTATTCAACAGATATTCCCCAAGAGTGAGGGGCGTGGCCAAGGATGAACACAGGATAGCAGCAGATTTCTTCAGCTCCACCAATTTCATTACATTGACAGGAATTAATTACTTAAAAAATTAATTCTTGAAGTAATTTTCTTTCTAAATATGTTTGTTTTATATAGTTCTTGAACTATATCTAAAAAAGAAAGGAAATCTTAATAATATTCCTGTCAGAAATTACTTTGGAAATTTTCCTGTCAGTTTATCAGTCTGAAATGAGTTCCAGTAAGACAAATTCTCAAGACTCCAGCATCAAGAAAGAACTTCAGTCTCTGATAATTATAGTCCAGCAACTTACTGCTAAGATGGATAAAATGGATACTAAAATAGACACTTTCATAGAATAAACTACAAAACAAATAGACTTGTTACATATGGACCTGCAACAACAGAAGATCCAGATGACAGGCATAGAAGAAGCTGTGAATGACATGGAAAATAGAATACAAGAAGAGGAAATCAACATTGAGTTTCTGCTGAAACAAAATACACATTTACAAACAAAGCTGGATGACCTGGAAAACAGATCTAGGCGCAATAACATTAGGATTTTTGGACTGCCAGAAAATATTAAAGGTAACAATATTACTTCTTTTTTAACAACATGGCTCCCTAAAACTTTAGATTTACCAGAAGCATTCTCTTTTGGTATCGAAAGAGCACATAGATCTAAAGCTAATACTAACTCTAACAAAAACTATTCTAGATCAGTTATAGTTAGATTTCTATCATCTTTTGATAAAGAGATGGTTCTTAAATCTGCTTGGGCTAAAGCTCCTGTTAAGATTAATGAAACAACTGTGCGTTTTGACAATGACTATTCTTCCATGGTATTAGCTAAAAGAAAAGTTTTTCCTGCCACTAATAAGGGAGCTTAAAAAAGCACAGTTTAAAACATACCTTCTGTTTCCTGCCAAGCTTAAAATCTTCCTTCCTGATGGTCCTAAAATTTTTGATGACTTAGACTCTGCTTTACTGTTTATCAAAAAAAATAAGATTTTGGAAAAAATAGAAGAAATGGAATGGGCTATTCCTTCGTTAAAGAGACTGGCAACTGAAACTTCGTGGAAGACTTCAGAGAAGAAGAAGAGACTAAAAAACAAATGATTTGTACTATGTTTTTTTTTCTCTCTCATCATTTTATTTGATTATTAATCTTTTTAAATATAGTTCCTGCATTTCCAAGAATCAACAAATATTTTGAAAAAGATTTAATCAAAGTTATTCTCTGTGTGCAAAGAAATGTTTTGTTTCATAACTAGTCAAAATATCTGGAGATTTAATGGCAAGCTGTGATTTAACTTGTTTCTCTTTCTGAAGAGGAAAAATAAGGTCAGTAATTTGATACATTTTTTTTTCCTTTAAAAGTTTATATGTTCTTCAAATGCTATTCCTAATTATACTTTCTTGATTACACTGCTTATGCTTGTTTGTAAATAATCTGTCATGCTTTAACCAATAATAATTAGAACTAAATAATAGTAAATAATATGTTTTATTTTAACTCTATTAATATAAACAGTAAGTAACATTCTATTGTATATACTTCTTATAGCTTTCTCTTACATTTTTTTTATTTCTGCCTTACACCCTTTTACTTTCTACTCTCTTTTCTTTTCTGTATTAATATATAGAAATGCTTTTGATCATATAGACACAGTAAATAATAAGATTTGCATAGGAATTGAGTTGGGACAAAAATGTTGAGTTTTGTTACTTATTAATAATTTTGGGCTTGATTTCACTTACATAGAGTCTGTAATAACCTGTAGAATGCATTGTGAAGGTTTTGTCATGTTTAGATGCATTTACACTGCTAAATGAATGTTTGTCACTAGTTTTTAATAAGTTTCCCGCCAAAATGTTAAGAGAGACAATCTGGGATGTGGGCTGTCTCATGCACAGTGTCCATGAGCTACTTCAAAAGCTTCAACTCTCAGAATTCTCACAGAGAAGCTGAAAGCAGCTAGTCTCACCTTTGACCTAGATATCACACTGACACATCACAGATACAGGAATGACACTACCTAATTATACATTCTTGATTACATTGCTTATGCTTGTTTGTAAATAATCTGTCATGCTTTAACTAATAATAATTAGAACTAAATAATAGTAAATAATATGTTTTATTTTTAACTCTATTAATATAAACAGTAAGTAATATTCTATTGTATATACTTCTTATAGCTTTCTCTTACATTTTTTTATTTCTGCCTTACACCCTTTTACTTTCTACTCTCTTTTTCTTTTCTTTATTAATATATAGAAATACTTTTGATCATATAGACACAGTAAATAATAAGATTCGCATAGGAGTTGAGTTGGGGCAAAAATGTTGAGTTTTGTTACTTATTAATAATTTTGGGCTTGATTTCACTTACATAGAGTCTGTAATAACCTGTAGAATGCATTGTGAAGGTTTTGTCATGTTTAGATGCATTTACACTGCTAAATGAATGTTTCATAGGTTCATAGGTTCATACTAGGCTATCTGCCCGAGGGCATTTACAAGCCTAGCCCATAGTTTTGTGGCTTACGCCACCCCTTTAGTATGGGGTACTATACCCATTATTTTGCTGTGCCTCTGTTGAGCAGTGACACTGAGGTAATCCCTGGGGTATATCTGCGATCTCCCATCCATTGGTCAAGATTTCTCTTGAACAAGGCCAGCGAGGTGCTCTGCCTCACATATACCAGGATTTTATTCCACAGCATAGGGAGTCTTTGGGTGATGAATCTATCCCTCCAGCACGTCCTATTAATAGCCGTGTCGAGGTTTAAGTCTCCCAAATGAATGTTTGTCACTAGTTTTTAATAAGTTTCCCGCCAAAATGTTAAGAGAGACAATCTGGGATGTGGGCTGTCTCATGCACAGTGTCCATGAGCTACTTCAAAAGCTTCAACTCTCAGAATTCTCACAGAGAAGCTGAAAGCAGCTGGTCTCACCTTTGACCTAGATATCACACTGACACATCACAGATACAGGAATAGCAGATTAATAATATGTGTTAAAAACCTATGTCCCAAACATATACATTACTATAACTCATTTAATTCATCTGATTGACAAGCATAAATAATTTTATAACTCTATACTGGAAGAAATTGTCATGTGATATATTTTAAAGCAGTAGTATAGCATGTTTGTAAAATCTGGTTACTAAAATGTGTTTGCTGTGCATTATTTTGTATAAAGCCAACAGATTTATTGAAGGGACAGCAATGTAAGATGGTGCTCAGTAAAGATACAACTCAGTGAGATCAGATATATATATATATGTATGTGTGTGTGTGTGTGTGTGTGTGTATGTGTGTGTGTGTGTATGTGTGTGTGTGTGTTTGTGTGTATGTGTGTGTGTGTGTGTGTGTGTGTGTGTGTGTGTGTGTGTGTGTATGTGTGTGTGTGAGTGTGTGTGTGTGTGTGTATATTCATTTTTATATATATATATATATATATATATATATATATATGTGTATATGTGTATATGTGTGTATGTGTGTATGTATGTATATATATATATATATGTGTGTGTGTGTGTGTGTGTGTGTGTGTGTGTGGGTGTGTGTGTGTGTGTGTGTGTGTGTGTGTATGTAGCTATGTATATAAATGTTTCTGAGAATCTGCTTAACTATGAAGTATGATTTATAACAATTTCTATGAATACAATATTTTATTCTATTGGCAATAATGAGTTTGAGTAAATGCTCATATACAAGCAATTCAAGGTTTTTGGAAGCTGTTAACTGTATTTACATGACAGAAAATAGATGCATCCTAATATATGTAATGTCTGAATCATATTAGCCAAAGTTTTTGATTTAAATGAATGTTAGAACTTATTTTCTCTCCTCTTGATTTCTAACATCAAGATTATTTGAATGTTATTTGCATACAAGTGTTTTATATTACATGGATGTATATAGTAGTGTGAACAGTTTTTAAAAAAAAAAAAAAAAAAAAAAGTTTATTTTAGTTTATATGATGCTGTTTTACCAAATGTGTAGTCTTGTCTTGCTAGATAATTGAATTGAAAACTGTTAACTTCAGTTAAATATAACTAGTATTAAATTGATAAGGTGGTAGCTGACATACTGCTGCTTAGGGTAGGGGGTTAACTTGAGTGGAAATACTACTCTAAGTTGGAGTTTACAACTCCAGGCTGGATGCAAGGTTTAATCCTTACATTATTTTCACTTGTTCATTGTTATTTGTATATAGTTTTGACATCCACAATATATTTTGTACATTCATTGTCACTACAAACAAAATTGAATCCTATACGAAATCCCATAAGAGATTCAATAAATACAGCTATATTTAAAGGTACACCTAAAGGAGGAGATGTAACATTACTTATCTTGTTATTTGTTATTTTGATCATAAGATTCTTAAGTTTTAAAAATGCCAAATGACATCTTTAAAAGGAATTTCTTTAAACATTAATGGATTGAATAATCCATGTAAAAGGGCAAGCCTAATAAGATACATTAATTTACATAAGGCCAACTTAGTCTTCCTACAAGAAACCCATCTCTTGAAAAAGATATTGATAAACTAGCCACAAACAAATATACAGTATTGGTTAGTTCAGAGCACACTCAGAAAAAGAGGAGTGGCTATTTTATGGAATAAAAGTATGCCCATTCCTAAAACCATTAAGTCTTATCAGGATGACAAAGGAATGTTTTGTATGGTTACAATACAAATTAATGGGAAGACTTACACTTTAATTAATGTATATTGGATACCTGGAATTGGTATTAATACAGTGAAACATCATCTTGATAAGATCATATCATTCTCTATAGGAGATATTATTTTAGCTGGTGACTTTAATTGTATACTACATGAAAGTGATACTACCACTATAGGAAAGAGAAGAATTACATCTAATGCAAAACATTTAAAGGATTTTGCTAATTCTTATCATTTGAATGATATTAATAATCAGATAGATTCAAAATCATTACCATACACCTTTTTTTCTAACAGATACAAAACTTATTCAAAAATAGATAGGGTCTTTATTTCTAACCAGATGGTAACAGATTTAATTAATTCCAAAATCATTTCATGTTCTATATCTGATCATAATTCAATTATTTTTGAATTCATGATAAAAAATACTCATAATGTTCAGATCAGAAGGATACCAGCATACTTAACTCAACTAAAAGACTATAAAGAATATATACTTTCAGAAGTAAAACATTTTTTAGACATAAATAACACTCCTGAAGTCTCCATTGTTTATGTTTGGGATGCCTTAAAATCATATCTATATGGACAAAGTATCAGATGGTATAATAATAAAAGGAAATCTTGGGATAAGGAATTGTTAGATATTCAAAGTAAATTAGACTCTTATAAACATAATAATAAAGAAAATATTATGGACAAGAAAGTTATTGAAGAAATAAACAAACTAAATGAGAAATACAAAGAAAATTTAACTCATAAAGTTAAAATAACTTTAGAGAAATACAAGTTTTTGTCTTATTCAATAAGCCCCAAATACTTACATAGACTTAAAAATAAAACTAAAAGGTTGAATAAACAAAACCATATCAAAGAAATCTTTTCTCTAAGGAAAAAGAAGAATGTTTCTAGTATACCAGAAATACTAGATGAATTTAGAAATCACTTTCACAAAATTAACCATAATAATATTAACATGGAACCTAAAGATAAAATAAAGGAGTTTATAACCACAAATATGAATAAAAAGCTTAATAAACAACAGATTAAACTATTGAACAAGAGTATTTCATATACAGAAGTTATTACACAAATAAATAAGCTTAAATCAAACAAAGCACCGGGTAATGATGGTATTATACCAGAGATATATAAAATCCTTTCTAAAAATACATATTCATTAATACATTTGGCCCAAACTGAGTTAATAACCCCCCCATCTTGGCAATATACATTTATTTCACCAATTTTAAAACCTAATAAAGATCCAACTAGATGTTCTTCATATCGGCCCATCTCATTACTTAATGTTGATTATAAAATGTTTATGAATATCTTTGCTGATAGATTGAAGACAATCATTCCCGGCATTATAGATATAGATCAGACAGGCTTCATTGTAAATAGAAATACTTTTGATAATATAAGAAGAACTTTAACATTAATAGATTTTGCAAATAGGAAAAAGAAAGATTTAACACTTATTAGTCTTGATATAAGTTCAGCATTTGATTCAGTAAGTTGGGACTATCTGTTTACCTTAATGAAGTGCACAAACTTCTCGGATGCATTTGTAAATCTAATTGAACATTTATACAAAGGAACGTTGGCTTATATTAAGGTAGGAACATATGTTTCACAAAAATACCCATTCTTAAAGGTACAAAACAAGGATGTCCACTTTCTCCACTATTATTCACTTTAGTAATGGAGCCTTGGGCTAATTTGATCAGAAACAGTACTGACATAGAGGGTTTTGAAATAGATGAAAATACAACATCCAAAATTCAACTTTTTGCAGATGATGTTCTAATTACATCAGCAGGATCTAATTCTTCTATACGGTCTCTATTTGATAACATGATGAATTTTAAAAGTATTTCTGGTTTAATATTCAATGAAGAAAAAACTAAAATACTACCTATATATACACGAAAAAATATTCTCATTAGTGATTTTACTAAATATGTACCCAATTCAGGTCAGATAACTTATTTAGGTATAATACTATCTAAAGATATTAAATCTATTATATATGATAATTATAATACCTGTTTTCTTAATATACAAAATCTTTTTAATACCTGGAATAATATGTTTTTTACTATGGAGGAGAGACTTACAATTATTAAAATGATAATATTCCCCAAGATTTTATACTTAATACAATCAATAATACTTCCACCTACAAAAATAATTATCAAGAAACTGAACACACTAATGTTAAATTTCTTATGGGCACCTAATAGACCTAGAATTGCATTAAAGAAACATACTAATAGCTGGTCTTAAGGGGGTATTTCTTTTCCAGACTTTAATTTATATACTATCTCTTCCATTGTAAAAAGTTATTACTTTATTAATAGATCAGTCATATGTCACAAAATGGAAAGATTATTGGGAGCTAATTAGTATACACTTCATGAAAATCTCCTTAACACATAAAAATATGATTGTAAATAACTCCATGTTATGGTTACTAAAGGAATTTTGTACTTCACCTATTACACCTAAACATATGGTTTGTTACCCATTAAATATTATTATTAGTTATCGTAACTTTATATTCATGCACCCTAAGTATAGGGAATGGAATTTTATTGTATTTCCTATAATGTATACTCAGGGTATGCTTTTGTCATCTACTTCTGAAGGAACTCATTTAGCTATAGATAATGATCTAAAGTACTGGTATCAGTTGATATCTGATAATAAAGTTAAAAATCTAGATTTCTTAAAACAAGAATTTGATCTAAGAGAAACTTGCTGGTTAGAGGTTCAGACCTTTAGACAACATCTCATTAATAAAATAGATTTAATGTCTATAACTGTTAAAGAATCTATTCCAACACTGATTGATTACTTGATATTAAATTTACAACATAAAGTTTCTGATAAAGGTAAACTTTCATACATACATAAAGTTATCAGACAAGAAACTTTTTACAGTGTAGATTCATACTGGAATTATTTCACTTCTATTAATGGGGACCCACCAAATCAACAAGATAAACAATATATATTGGAATCTGCTTATAGAACTACGTCTTCCATTGTCTGGAGACTTTATACATGGAAATTTTTACATAGATCTCTTTATACACCTTTGATGATGAATAAAATAAATAATAAAGATAATCTATGTAAGAGATGTAATGTAGAAATTAATGCTGACTGGGCTCATATGTTTTATGACTGTATAAAATTGAAAGAATACTGGAAGTCAATTAATGAATTTTTGCAGGCTCTTTTTACAGATAATTTCATTATTTCTAAATCTCTTATATTATTCAACACACCTGTACCTCAAAGTGTTAAAAAGGTTAAGCTTCCCTTGTTATAGTCTATTCTAGCAGTGGCTAGGAAAATAATAACTAGAAATTGGATTTCAGATACACCTCCTTCGTTCAATGAATTTAAAAATGTTATGAATATAGTGTGCCATATGGAAATAAACACAATTAGGACTAGAACAAACAGGAAAAAACATCTTATTTTATTGTATGGGATAATTTACAAAATTTGTTAAAAAAATTTTAATTTCAATAGCATGGTATTTTAGTTTAATTAATTGATCTGATTGTAGTGGATGTCTTTGTAAATACTTTAGTTGTTTTGTTGAATATTATAATAATACCTATTTTTAATTACTTGTATAAAATTGTTATGATATTTCTCTTATATGTTAAAACAATAAACCTGTTTTGAAAAAAAAGATATTCCCCAAGAGTCTAGTAGACCAAAAAGGACCACTGAATACGCTTGTATATGGAGCCAGTCATATCCTGAGTTCTTAATAGGAAACGCCACCTACCAATTGGGTAAATACCTTTCCCAGAGAGGAATTTCTTAAATACAAAGTTCATGATCAGGGTATGATACAGCCAATCAGGTTCATTACAACTTATGGCAGAAATTCCAATTTACTTATGGACAGTGTTCAGAATAATTGGAACATTTTGTCTAATATTCCCGAACTATCAGATGTGTTACCTGACAAATGTTTATTTTCATTTCGTAAAGGTAAAAACCTGGGTTCATATTTCAATCACTATAAGCACACACATTCTAACAATAGCAGTCATTTAGTACAAACAACTTTGACTGGTGGTAATTTAGTGGGATGTTTCCCATGTGGTCACTGTAGCAATTGTGACAAAATTACCAAATCTAAGGAATTTACAAGCAGAAATTGTTCAAAAATTTATGATGTATCATTTTTTGCTAACTGTAGCAGTGAATGGCTAATCTATTTGGCCACATGTAGCTGTGGCTCATTCTATGTTGGCCAAACTTCTCGGCCCCTAAGATTACGAATTTCCGAACACATGAGTAATATCAGAAATAAGAAGATTAATAATGCTCTTTATAAACATACTACAAAACATCACACTGCCAAATTTTTTTTCATGATTATTGATTTAATAAAGGGTACTAGATTTAATAAAACAGGATGGCATTCATTGTTAGATTCTAAGGAAAAGAAATGGATCACAAAGTTGGGTGCACTGTTTGCACCTGGATTAAATGAGCAATTTTAATTGAACCAATGGGACGAGACTCTGTTACTATTTAAATGCATCTTTTCAGTTCTTTTTTTGTCACTGAAGAAGGCTGTGTATGTATTTTGCCAGCCGAAACTGGTCTGAGCTTTTTCTGATGCTATATTTACAATAAAGTAATTTCACTGGATCCTATCTTGTTGCTGGCTTCTACTTGTGGATGTTATAGGTTCTCTCATGTTCCTGGTTGGAGCCTCATCCTTCTTATAGTCCTGTTCCTAAAAATCTATGGGCTGTAGGAAGCAAACTTGATCTGAGGAGTTGGGAATAGTGTAGTGTAGTGCATTATGGGAAGAAGGAGGAGCTCGAGACTAGGATATAAAGTCTGGAAAATGCTGCTGAGATTGAGCAGAGACCTAATAGTGAGGAAGAATGAAAACATACAATACAGATGCCAAGTTATGGTAAGCACAAAGCTTCTAATTTTGCAATTACTTGAGATTTCAAGTTGGCACAAGCTATTTATTGGGCATTATTAATTTATTGATCATAGATAAAGTGCTTAAAATCCACTTGTGCCTAGAAAGGGAAATACCTCATTTATTTGTTATTCTTATTTCCAATTGGCTATAAAAAGAAGCTTGTAAAATGCTAGTGTAGAAAAAATATGCCTTGTATACCAGGCAGATGTCACCTGTTAGCAACTTTCAAGAAACGGAATATAACTGTTCCTGAAGCCTTTTTGGATAGTTAATGTTTCAGTCCTATGATTTTCTAGTAAGGAATCATTTTACCTTTTCAGGTTGGTTCAAGTGATTTGTTTGAAGGCTGCAATATGAATACTGTATTCAATAATCTGTGGGATCAATGAGGTATAAGGTAGTTCATTGGTCTCACTGAAGTCATTAGATTTATCAGTCCCAGATCCTTTAGATCTATAATGATTGTGTTTTTTATGATCTGACCATTTATTTGTAGTTATAATTTATATTTTTTTCAAAGCCTTATAATGCTACATTTGTTGACATTAAAGATAACATCATAACTACTCTTCTATGTATATGTATGTGTGTGTGTGTGTATATATATATATATATATATATATATATATATATATATATATATTATATATATATAGACACACACACACACACACACACACACACACACACACACATATATATATATATATATATATGTGTGTGTGTGTGTGTGTGTGTGTGTGTGTGTGTGTGTGTGTGTGTGTGTGTATGTATATTTGTAGACCATCTGTTTACTGTATTTGTTTATGTATATGCAGTTTGTTTTCTATTTTTATATTCAAGAAAAATAGTATAAGAGTATGAAAAGAAGTAGCCTCACCCTTAGTTGTTGTGCCCTGTTGCCAACACTGTTGAACTGACTGAAGTACATTTGTATTGACAATTAATGTTTTTTTTCTCAAAAAATTTATTTTACAAATCAAAAACCAATCAAACTATTTGCAAATAGAACAGAAATGAACTATATACAACGTCCATAACAAAGAATACAAATACAAAGAGTTAGTACTTCTCTAATAAGTTATACAACTTCTGCCAAGCAATTAACTGATGTGTTGTACTATTAGTTCCAACTTTATGTTAGAAAATTCTTTATTACAAACTTCTTTAGCAAAATGGATAAATTCACAGTTAAATGAGATCGTAGATTTAGACTTCCAATTTATTATAATGACATTGACAAAATTGACCCTAGAAGAGGTATTTGGTATACTGGTATGACTTCTAGAACTGGAACATTGAATAGAATAAGAGAATCTGTAATTATGGAGTTATCATTCTACAATGCTTTACAAGAATATCTAAACTCAGTCCAAAAAGATGTTACCATTTTACATTTAATGACCATATGTAACCAGTCAGCATCCAGAGTTGAATCACATCTCCAACATTTTATATTGTCTTTTTTGTAGATTATGGACATTTTATTTGGGGTTACAATGCTCCTATGTAAAAATCTACATGTGTAAATTCTCCAGTATGGAGAAGATGTTGTCTTTCCGATTGATTCCAAACAGTTTTTTATTTTTTGTTGTAAATTCCTCTCTGTTAGTTTTAGTTGAATAATCACAGAAAGCTAACTCTAAAGAGCCATAGTCACTTCTAATGATTTTATATGCTTTTGATATGAAAGAGGTGTATTTAATGGAACCATTACTGATAATAGAAATAAGTTCCAATATATTAGGTATGGTTTTATTATTTGTACAAAAATGTAATTTATTTTATTCTGAATTAATTCTTTACAAGTTTGAATATCTAGCTGATTACAGTTCTGCAAGCAATATCTGGCTATTAAATAATCTGCTGAGTGAAATTTATTTCCAGATATAAATCGATGCCAATACGAGTTACTTTTCTTTAACTCAACTTTTTATTTCCATCAAAGGAAATTAAACATTCACTAGTAGAAGTTATGGGGAATACTGTTATTAATAAGCTTTTAGTTGTCTGATTTGAGTACATAAGTCTTTGAAACTTAACAGTAATTGACTTATGAGAGGAAAGCATGTGAGTTTCTGTTTATCATTTAACATATAAGCTTTTAAAGCCAACATAAAGACATTTCTTTCTATTTTAATCAGAGGTTCAAATATTGACATTATTTTCTAGTAACATATTCTCATAGTTTGATTTCCAGCTGGATGAATATGCTTGATTAAACCACAAGAGTACAGATGATTAATGTTTTTAATTTGTCACTTATTCCCTTATGCAGAATAGTTTCAAAAGCCTTATCAGGGTCAAAATAAGTAGCACATACTATATATCCTTCATTAGCTGCTGCTATTTCCTCTTAAAAGAAAGTAATTAGATTTAATAGTTAAGATGTCACTTTAATAATCCCATACGGTTGTGTATCTGACGGAAGAAGGTTCCCCTTTGCAATTTTTTGATATCATTCATTATCACTTCCCCATGAATTTACAGAGAATACTTGTCAGTTGATCCGATACTTTGAGTCTGATATGACTACACACACACACACACACACACACACACACACACACACACACACACACACACACACACACACACACACACACACACTTCCATTGCAAATTTGTATCAGTGGATTCCATTGCTATAAGTTAGAGATGTGTTCACATGTTAAAATTTTGTTTAACATGAATGATGAAGGTTCAGTCATGTTTACTAAATTTCATGGAGGATACCACCATGTCCCATGGAGCTTGAGTTTCTAATTTTACTTGTTTCAACTATTATCATGTCTGTAATTATTGTAAGACAGTATAGAGGATTAAGGCTCTGGGCTATTAATGAGCTGCTTTTTTGAGGCCAGGGTAAACGGTTTGATTCCTTCTGCCTTCATTTGCCTACTACGTGAATCTGAGCAAATTACTTAACCACTTAATCTATGGTCACCCAAAATAAAAATAAAATACAATAGATATCTCCCTTTATTGCCATAGCACTCAACATTTATTTGCTTTCCTGAATCTGTACCATCTACATTCAGCTCCAAAGAAAACAATTAGTGGTAGAGCAGAGGAAAGATACTTATTCTAAAAAGGACAATCTTCTTTGTATGTGGCACAAACAAAGGGCAAGATTTCAGAAAAACTGGATTGTACTTAACCTGAAACATTAAAAATGTGCCATCCCTTGTTTCTGGTTGCCTTTTATTTCCACTATGAATAGCATAATATAACTAGTCAATATGAACATGATAGTTCAGAAATAAGGATCACAGACACATTTTCAAGATTGCATTATCAGGCGACAGACTTCCAAATACTGCATTGCTTTATCTTTCAATGCCTAATTTTGTAATGGTGACATCCTTACATTGATAGATATGAAGTGGGCAAATAAGTTAACAAAACTAAGTACTGAAATGGACATCAGCATAAATTTAGCTGCCTTTGATTCTTTTATAATGTTGCGAGACAGTTTATTATGATAGTCACCAAATAAGGCCATGCATTTCAGATTCAGATTTCTTATTCCAGAAATGCATACTAAAACACATAACTTAATCAATTTTTATCAGGGAATGATAATACTGGCAAATATATGATAGTGTATTATTAATCTACCGATTTTATTTTTATGTATTTTTTTTTTATTTAAGTGAAAGCAACTGCACTATATGCAAAAGATAACACACACCCACACAAAACTGTTTCATTCTTTAACAGTGACTTCCCAGGAGACTGTGATCACATCAAGGAAGGACAAAATGTTATTGCAAATACCATTTCAAATGCTTTCACAGGAGATGATCATGTCCATGGAAAAAGTGAAGCTTTATTATAGATACAGACCTGAATGAGTGGGGCACACTTCTGATAATGGATAAAATCGAGAGTTGCATCACATGGAGATTGGCACTTTGCAGTTAATCGCATTAAACCTAACAAGTGCCACTAGTAATTCTGTTTTTACTAATAAGTTCTCATTGCTTACTATCTGTATGACAGTAACACATAAAATTCCAGTACTTTCTTCTTATATGGCAACAACATATGCATGAGCTAGGAACTGATGCCTTCAAGCAATATGTAATTAAAAGCAGTGACTGAAGCAACAGAAGCCTTCACTTAACAGACTGCTCAGATATAAGAGCACACAATAGTTATACCTAAACTCTCAGCTGAATGAACACTATTTCCCTCTGAAAAATTGTCAGGTGAACTACTATTGCTTTATAATTATACCTCTCTGCTATCTGTAAACTGGTATACTATCCTGAGTCTCACCTAGAAAGAGCCCTTGGCTTACTGGGACCAGTGTAATAAACAGATCAAAATAAAACAGCATGAAAGTTTACTCATTAACATAGTATTTGCATATGTAATGTGTGTTTTTCCTATAGCTCATCCTTATAGAGTTCCCACCATCCCTGAGCAGCAGAGTCATTATAAAGTGTGCTTTTGCAAGTGTGGCATGTGCTGGGCTGTGGGGTGCAGTCATATGTCCCGCCCCCATCATGGCAGGTATACCTTGCAGTGAGTATTCAGCTTGCCCACCATCAGCATCATGTAAATACGTCATAGGTGGCCCACTATCAAGACAGAAGCACCTAGCAGTACGCTTGTTAGAAAAATGGGGTGTACCCTCATTTTATAGTTGGTACAGAATTAAGTTAATGAGTTGTTAATGACCCACTCCTTACAGTCTAGTGTTTGATTCCATTAGCTTCTATTTGCCTACTGTGTGACTCTGAGCAGGTCAATTAACCTGAGGGTTCTGATAGCTTGCTCCTGAAAAGAAACACTTGTGTGCAGTCGGCTTACTGGGTTAACAAAATAAGTAAATAAACACACAAGTAAAAAAAATGCCCATCCCTATCAAGGCAACACATCATGTCAGTATGCTATTATGAATGTAGCAGACTGTACCCACATATTCCACCATCACAATAGATACACAGTGCAATAGGCCTATGCAAGTGCTGCTGTTGCAATGTTATAAGTTGCATCTACAAGTTCTTTTGTCCTCATTCTAATATACATGCTATATACTGGTCTACTGAGCAGATGGCAGGCATTGAATTACATCCTCATTGTTTCTCCATACCATACTTTTACCTGTTTTTGGTAGGCCATGTAACAATATCGACTTGTACAGCTAAGTAGCAGTCATTTACAGTACCACCATGCTTTGCAAATCCTGCAGGTCCATGATAGTCACATGCAGTACTGTATTACTCCATTATAATCACATGCAGTACTCCATGATAGTCGTGCATAGTATTTCTTTACTCCATTACAGTCAGAAATAGTACTATAGACATAGCTCCATGATGGTCACATGCAGTAGTGCACAGATTAACAGTTAACCAACTTCAAAAATATGGTACTTGTAAATTATAATAGCCTTATGCTGTTGATAAGCTTTATCAGAAGGCAGGCCTTCACATCAAGTTCCATGACTAAAAAGTATATTTATTTATTTCTTAGTTTGTTAAATTTTGATCAAGTTGGTCTATTAGGCTTATGACACATGTTCTGCAGAGACCTGAAGTGGTATTTAAAATGACAGTCAGGATGGCATGTTGGAATTGTCTTAAGTGCAATACTTTTTTTTTTTACTCAACTATTCCAACCAAAAATGTAATGTATTTGTAAAAGTATTTTACTGTATCTGTAAACATATTTTATTGTTTCCAAGCTGCTCTTCAGCCCTGCCCACCTGTACAAAACATCTTCACACTTTCATAGACTACTTGTACATATATTGTATCACATCTGTATATCAGCCACTGCCCATTTGGTTCTATATTCAGCTACTGACAACCAATAATACACATGCTTCTGCTGTATAACTCATTGCTCAGCATTAATCTACATGCTAACTCAGTGATGCATAAATCACTATACCATGTACCACATGTAATATAGCTGTATTATACTATCTGAAGATGCATAAATGGTACACATAATCATTACATGTTTACATCCTTGTTATAGTATTTACATGCCCAAAATTTGGCAATGACTTGTTTGCTATGCATACACTTTTTATGATTACTTTTAAGTTAAGGTGAGTAAATAATGATTATATTATAAGGATCATTGCTGCAAGGCATCCTGTGAGTGGGATATTTTTGTCCTTGGCAAATATTAAATGTATTTGCTTCTAAATAATACTGGATTAAAAGTTTATTGAGTGAAATGTACAGGAGTTGCTTTCTTGTCTGATGGAGGGGACCTAGAAATTTTCAGACCACCAAATTTCGCAGAGGTAGGGTAATTTCAACTTGAACTTCCAACTTTAGTTAAATGTGTGTAGCCAACAACTTACAAGTAAACTTATGTAAATATAAAATAACAAATACAACAGGAAAAGACAGTACATAAAACACGTTTTTCCTGCTTTTGAAGTTACAGCTTATCAACCACATGAGACAAATGTAGTCATAAATATCCTATTTTTGAAGTAGCAGATTGAACCCTTAAGGAGTTGTAAGGTGGATAAACAGTATGCCATCACAAAAAAGTGTTGTTTATTTGCATGTTTAAAACTGCAAGAGTACGGGACTTTCTCAGCTGTCCAGGAAGCAGTTTCCATAAACAGGTATTTTGGTAAACAAAAGCCTGAAAACCTGAGGATTTCAGATGAAATAAAGGAACTGCCAAATAGCCTCTGGGTGACTGATCACAGAGAGTGAGATGATCTATAGCAGGGCAAAAACGTCCTGCAGATAGAGGACACCCAAGCCATGCAGGGCTAGATACACTAATCCAAGAACTTTATATAATATTCACTGTTTGGTAGGAACCTAACAGTGATGGTGTTGTCCTATTGAATGGTTAACACTTCTCATCAATAAATATAAATAAAAAAAATATATAAATATAAAAGAAGAGGAGAGGACCAATGATGTAATCGTGTTATAGTCCACAGTCCAGAGGGTGGGAGAAAAAATTATTTATCCCAGATACTACTCTGTTTCTATATCCAGAGAGGCAGGAAACAAATCAGTGTCAAAAAGCACCAGAAATGCACAATAATCGTCCAAATTATCAAGAAGAATGATGCAATGTACTGTATTAAAAGTCAATGACAGGTCACAAAAGACCAAGACAGAATAATGACATTGAACCCTCACAACTAGGAGATGGTTACACATCCTAGCAACTGGCGCCATGTCATTCTCAACGCTGGCCAGAACACTGATGCAATTATCTCTCAAATGAGATTAATCTAAATGTGCACTACCTTCTCCAGAACCTTCCCAACAAAGAGAAGGTCAGAGTTTAGGTGATAGTTTTCCATAGTGTCAGAATCTAGGCCAACCTTCTGAGCATGGGAGTAACTTAAGTCTTTTAGTTGTGATGGAAATACCCCCAATTCAAATGAGGAGGTTTCAAACTGAAAAAGACAGGGACCCAAGGCCACTAAGGATGCCAGAACAAGCTTAGTGGGGCAAGGTGTAAAGTACATGTAATAACATGCATACATGCTGTAAATCAGTGAGATAAGGTTATTGTAGTCAGGACTGGCTAGTTCCCAACATCCAAAAGGCAAGCTTGACTCCCATGGACAAATTCTGAAGCAGAAATTTACAGATTGCAGCACCAGTGATTTAATGAAGTCATTCTTGGCAACAAAATAATGAGTAGCAAGCTCATATTCCTCAGATGATAAATCCTTCCACTTTGAAAGGCAATCTGGACTGCACAAAACAAAGCAAACAGCTGATTTGCTGCTCATAGATTTCACAAGACAGATTAATTTATGATGGTTGATCTCTTCCTAATAAGTAGCCAAATGAGAATCCAGAGTAAATTTGTCCTCAGGAAGGCTAGAATGCTGCCAGTTTTGCTTGAACTTCCATCCCCACCTCTTGAACTTTAGTAGAACCAGACATGTTGGACATATGTAGTTTGGGACCACTTCATGAAGTGTGGATGTGAGAACATGATTACAAGCCTTGGGAAGTCCATCAATATTGGTGGCACTACATGGCACCATGGCACAGAGGGATAAAACCTTGACTATGACCCTGATGACCAGAGTTCACTTACCTGCATAGGCACTGGAGGAGCCAAGCAAGGGTTGAGCTTGAGCGGCTTAAATCAGCTCCTTAATCCTTGGGGTGAGGGACAGGGGAGAGGCTTGCACTGAGGCTCACTGCTGTACTTGATCACTGGTGAACATTGTGGATGGGGGTGTGTTTCTTAAAATGGGTGGCAGGGCATTGTCTGAGTCACACATAGAGGTGTGGACAGTATACCACAGTGTCCACTGCATACCAGTCCCATTGAAATATAAGCATGTGCAGGAAGAGGGGTTACACCATAAGGGCAAACACTACCTCTAATGCCCTAGGATGCCGTGATCTCCTCACCAATGCTGAACATGGCTACAGTAAGGGTGGGAGAGGGCAGGTGTGTTTAGTAGACCCTGTGGATGAAAAGAGGCACTAGAAGCAGTTTATGGTCAGCTTTGAGGAAGGCAAAAAAAAAAAAAAAAACAGTGGCGTACAATCATGAAAATGGTCCTGTTAAACAGAGGTACAAAGCACATGAATAACTGAGCTAATGTTCCTGCACTGGACATAGCCAATGTCAGGAGGCTGAGGGTGGGGTTCATCAAACCTGAAGTGAATTATCAAGTGGTCAAGTTCCACCCCATAAGTCAGTCATCTTTACGCCTATTGGAGTATGATCAAACAAAGACATGACAGTGGAAACTACCTGAGGAAATCTGAATCCTTTCATAATGCAGGGGAATTCATTTACAAAAGCCAATAATTTCTCATCAGCCCTAATGCTGAAGTCCTTGCGCATCAGCCATCAGGGAAACATCAGTAAATGTGGGAGGAGGAAGTCAGTGAACTCCTGCAATGATGTTCTCAAACTGTTAGGAGGGTGGTAGAAGAGGAGGCACCCATGGGTTACTCACGCACCCATGACATACTCACTTGAGATGGCAAAGTCAGCCTTGATCTACTTCAACTTAATGACTGATTGATGAGCAATAGTAAACCCACTACCTATCCAATCAAGCCTTGAGTGCTGTGCAACTAAGAATGTGGAAGGTCTTAAAACCACCAAAATAGGGGCAAAATTTCCATCTAACCAAGTCTTGGTGGGAAATGCCATGCCTCCATCACATAGCAGGTCACATTAAATACCAGTCTTATTGTGGACAGATATGTCATTAAAATCCAAATACCTGCATAAAAACCCAAGGAGAGTAAGTCTGACGTATCTGTCCCTGATGGATAAAAATACCAATGGATGCCACACATAACACCAATGTCTTACACATCATGTGTGGGTTTACCCCATTACAGGACCTGAAGTAAACTGGTATATGCTCTGATTTAGAGCCCTGGCATGCTCCTCCTTTGTGTACCTATATTTTTATTGATGTCCAGCCATAAACAAGTTCGAATAAGGGGATGTTTGAATCTTCAGAGGGAAAAAGTGCAAAGGGACAACAGTTGACTTTTGAGATACCGTAGATAAAACACCATAGTACAGCAAGGAAGAGCTGAACAAAAATTAAATGCAGTACAAATCAAGACTATAGCAGAAGAGAGAAAGCTGGAGATAATCAATTAGGTCCCTTCATGCTGTGAGCCTTAACTAATAATTATACCTCAGTATTTAAAGTAAAATAAGCATAGAACATAGCTAAAAAACCTATAAACATAATGACACAAATAAATCCTGTCTCACTTTCTATCTTCCTACATGCACACACACACACACACACACACACACACACACACACACACACACATAGACACAGACACACACACATGATTGAGTTTTCAAAAACTTGAAAGTCATATCTGCGAGACAATATGATTGAATTTCTGAAAGCTCGAACATTTAAAAAAGAACAAAAAAACACAAAAATCTATAATTTTTTACAGTTTTGCAGGGTGGCAAGTCCCCCTGCACCCCCATACCCCCTGCTAATTATATATGCCAACTCCGAGATTGCACTACATTGAGGTAAATGGTAAATTTCCTGATCCTCACTGTATTGCAATCTCCATTCAGAAGCTTTGGGTTTTTAGAAATTCGATCATATCATCTTGCCGATATAAATTTCAAGTTTCTGAAAACTTGATCAACTGATAGGCATCCATATATATTTATATATATATATATATATATATATATATATATATATATATATATATATATATATATAATGCCCCTGCACTGGCCCCAGTAATCAAGGAGCCTCAATTCTCACTACTGTCAGCTAGTGAGGGACATACACATTGGGAGGATGACAAGTGCACACACAGTAAAATACAATTTCCCTTAACAGCACACAGAGATCACAGTCAGTCTGGGGCTGGTTTCTCCCGATCCCCAATAAGACTTCCCACTGGCACAGCTATAGGGTTAAGATCTCAGCCGAGTGGTTAAACCAAAACCTCCAGCACCCTCTCTGTCCATCCAGTGCTTCGTGTCCCTGCCAAAGTAGCTCACACACACACACACACACACACACACACACACACACACACACAGACACACACACACACACACACACACACACACTTTGAGATTTGATTTATATACAAATGCACAGACACTCCTGGGGAAGGCTGGCACAGGTTCACTAGCTATGCCCCCTGCTGCCCAGACTATAAGGCAGTAACCACTGCCACCAACCACTACTTATCAACTACTTTTAAGGCCCTTACCAAAGGGTGACCAATTCTTACTGTGTAATGTTACTATTATCCAAATGGTAAGTGTAACCAAGGCCAATGCTATTTAAGAGTAGCCTATACAGTGTCACCAAATACATATGCAAGTACTCTCAGAGCTTAAATATCTCTAAACAAGCCAGCCACAATTAAAAGGTTTAAATATATTTGATAATAAATGATAGAAGAACAAGACAATATTCAATAACTCAGCACAGTAACTGCAGAGTTCAGAATCACAGGAAATATTTTAAAACAACATTAGAGACAGTCTAAAATAAATATAGAAAACATCTAACCTAATCTCCTATTTGTAAAAGAAGTACTATACCTAAATCTTACTTACAGAGCAAGGCAAATGCAAGTGAGAAGTGCTAAATGGATGTTTCTAGGTCCAAAGACAAATACAAAATGCACAGTCTCTGACAGAGTTCCCAAATTAATATTAAAACATTACTGCTGGGTCAGCTTTGGATGACATCACTATTTGCCACCTGCTCCCAGTTCCCAGGCTAACAGAGACTTAGAATATAGCACCTCTGTGTCAAAAATAAATATCTCTCAGAGGTTTGCCTAGAACTGGAAGTGGTAAAATAGTTAAGCACTTTTACATTATAAACCTAGTAATTATTTATGTTTCAAGACAATAGAAAAACTCCTAGCTCTAGACATCCTGTCTTCTTGCTGAGTTGAAACTGAGATAACACAATCATAAAACAATTTCAGCTTATTTTTTTGAGGGTTTACAAGTTAACTCTGTATGTTCCAGCTTCTAACATCACAGCATAATACATTTGCATAGACATATAGTTTATATACATTTCTGTTGTTTTCCAGTAGGGTACACTGTCTTTACATTCTTGAAGCTCAGTACATAACATGCAGTTCAACACACTTCTGCACCAGTAGTTTAATATCCACATCACATATAGTTTTCTTACATTTGTAAGACAAGCATATGAATCATATTAATATTCACAAACGACATAGAATTATTTACAAAATGCATGATAGCTGGGATGGCAGTATTTCCTTTGGTTACATTTCTATATAAAACATATTAATATTTTCAAGTGACATATAATTATTTACAAAATTCCTGTTAGCTGGGCTGGCAGCATTTTGGTTTGTCACTATATATATATATATATATATATATATATATATATATATATAGCTGTGGTGGTGCAGCGGTAGCACTATCACCTCACAGCAAGAGGTTCTCCCATTCAATTTTCAGCTGGAGCTCCTTCTGTGTGGAGTCTGCATGTCCTCCCCATGGTCGAGTGGCATTTGAAAGACATGCATAAATGGGCGTGCCTTCGTTGAAGTTTGGGCGTCGAGCTGGCACCTCGGCACCGTAAAAAAAAAATCTCCTGCCAATCATTAGCAGACCAGAGTTCCGCTGTGGCAACCCCTTAACTGGGAAAAGCCGAAAGAAGAACAACTATATATATATATATATATATATATATATATATATATATATATATATATATCCTGTAAAAGCTAGAATAAAAAGGGTTATAAAAACAGTTATAAAATAAATTTACAAAGAAAGCAGTTTAAAGTTCAAGAAACAATAGCTATAGCTATGTAATGTTTGACTACCAATATTATATGTGACGTGTAATGTTTGCAATTGAAAATATGTCAGTTTTTTTTTTCATTTATATAAATTTATGATTGCCTATGTTATAAGTGATAATTCAGTAAATATATATATATATTTATAAAAGAGCATTAGCTATGATAGTCCTGTAAGGAAAATGGTGAATTACTAAGGGCCAAACTGTTAGAGCTCAACCCTCAAGGGGTAGATAACTGTTAAAAGTTCAAACATCTGGGAGAAAAATAATCTGCAACAACTTTGAAACATTTAAAAGACAAAAAGAAATGTTAGACAAATAACATACAAGAATAATAAGGTCCACAAATATGTCAAAACCTCTATGTGAAGATTAGAGTCTGCAGTGTTCATCTTGAAAGGCAAAACGTCTGAATGAGAAACATACTAATATATTTAAAGATATAATATCCAGAGAACATGAAGGATTAATCCAGCTAATGCACTGCCAAAATCCATGTCTTCTCAGGTAGATGAAAACAGCATGGCATGATGAAATCCAGCATTCCATAATGGCAACCAGGCAGTATAGGCTAACAAACTGGAAGTGGGTCAAGGACTTGTAGGTCCAGTGAATTTGCCATGGTGGACATAATACACCATGCAGGGAGGGTAGGGAGAGTAGAACAGGCAGGAAGTTAAGAGATGAGTGAAGAAGAAAGACTGAACAGGGAGCTGGGATAGGGATGTTTAAAAAAAGGGAAGCCAGGCAAGATTAGAGTAGAGCAACATGCAGCAACGGCAAGAAAAAAATGTTGGGGAGAAGAAGGAAGAATTACAGCATGGGACAGCGTGTGGAAAATTTAGAACTAAGCAGCAAACAGGTAAACTCTAGGAGTTGGATTTAAGTAGTGATTTGGTAGTGAAGAGTGGCAAGGGGTTTGTCTGTTGATGTGAGTGGTGCTACAATGTAGCTGGTCACAGGGTAGTTAGCAATGTGAGTGGTATGAATACGGGAGAATTCAGCTTGTTTACTGCATGCCATCATGTTTTCTAGGTTAGCAGACATAGAGCTGAACTGTTACTGATGTTGCAGAATGCTTTGGATTTTGCCTTATCATTTTCAATCTAGTTCCTGGGGAATATGTGGGCTTTGTTGAGGATTCCGGGCAGGTACTTGTGTGCAAGACTATAAAAAAAAAAAAAAAAAAAAAAGCATGTTAGTACAAAATGTGTTTCTGGTACTTCATAAATAATGTAGGAGCAGTTTTGGAGATCTGAATCAGAATCTGGGCTTTTGCCATCTATGATACTGACTTGTTTGATATGATTTCAGCATGAGAGTGAGAGCTATACTATAGTAAAAGTGTGAGGGTGGTATGCTAGGCTCGACTGCCATGGGCTTTTCAGGTGACATGGGTTATTTATAGGTCTGAGCTAGATGGTAGCAGAAAGATGACTATGGGACATTTTCTTGGAAATGTATCACTTAGCTGTTCCTTATTTTACAGAATTTCCCAGAATTTACATTATATTTTGGTCTGTTGCTTAAAAATGTATGGTTTTTAACAAATTGTCAAGGATTGCAGACACTAAATAATGACACATATTTGAGTTTCAGACTTCATATCCTACAGAAAATGCACGCTAAAGGATTTCCTTTTGTTTTAATAGCTTTCCAAGTAAATAAGGCAAATATATGAACTCATTCTTTGAGTTTGGGCCTTTGTCCCCTGACCCCATTGATTTTGGCTTGTCCCTGATTCTTAAGCTAAGAGTTTGAGAGCTATATAAAAGTGTGGCAAGGCAGAGAAGAGCACACTAATGTGGCTTACCGAAGAGATAAGTGGAGACAATGCTGAGATGTTTGAGGCCAGGATGACTATATATTTAAAAAATCATTTACAGTTACCCTGAAGGAAGGAGTGTATGGAATAAGGAGGCTGTGTCTGTTGGTATGCTACTCTTGGAGTTAGTGGTTTGCTGCTGTTGCAGCTGAATCAGTGTGGAAAGCACAGTCCTAAATAATGACCAAATGTTGAGTTGCCTGTACATTTGCTACAAATGCATACTAAGGCAAAAATTATCTCAACACCTGCTGTGTAATTAAGACATTAAAAAAGAAACACCATGCACACAAAAAAGAAGAGCTTTGCTTAACAAGGAAAAAATGTGTAGCTTGTCTGTACATTTTCTAGAAATGTATGCTAAGGCAAGATTTATTACTCCAGCAAGCAACTAGGTAATTAAGATGCTCAAAAAAGAGAGACAGAGAGAAAGAGAGAGTGACAGAGATTCTCAGCCTTGAAGAAATACGTTATAGGAAGATATATTTATTTGATAATGTGGAAAAAATGTGTAACCCCCCCCCCCCCCAAATTCAATGGGCAGCCCTGTGGAGCATGGGAAGCTGAATGCTAAAAGGTGGTAGGATGCTCTTTAAAAAGAAAAAAAGGGGGGTAGGGGCTCAAAGAAGGGAAAAATGTTGGAGATAATGTTAATCTAAGGGGTCATTGCTGAGGTGATCATCAGTGCCACTAGGGTTAACACAAAGATAAACACAAATTACAGAGACAAATATGAGGAGGTTCCTCCTAGGCAGTGGTGGTACGATCGAAGCAAGTGGGAAGAGTTTATGTGACAGAATAATAATGAGCTGTTGGCCTGCAGAAGTGGACCATTTCTTCAGTTACAGGGATGGAAGACAAGTTTGAGGGAGTAACAGGCCATTCTGAGCAAAAGAGGGAAAGATAAGGGTTTAAGAAGATGTGTCATCCTCATGCAGAGTTGACATAACAGAAAGAAATAAAGGTCATAACGGCAACACCTGTAACAGAACAGGAACTGGGCAGAAGCAAGAAGCAGAGGAAGATGTCCGAGAGATTTTGTGAAGAGCCACAAGCAGGTCAAGTTGAGCGTGTTATTAATGATAACAGCTGAGGAAGAAATTAGGGCATGGGGGAATCTCAAAACAAGGCTAGAAAGAACAACTGCGACAAAAAGGTGGGAAGGGAAAATGAAAATAGCAGAAGAAGTTTGAGACACAGGATGACAAAAATTGATCTAGCAATGAAAGGGACTGGGGCATGACCCACAGAGAAGGATACTAATGTGAGGAGAACTTGGTAGGGGCGGGACACAGTAGTTTGGGAAACAAGCAGTTAGACAATGTGATTGAGCCATTAGCAGCTTGCAGAACAGAGACAGGAGAAACAGAGGCGAGAAGTAGGGGCACATGTGAGAAAGGGAGGGAATATAGACATAACAGCCAGGGATGGCTAATGTGTGTCATGGAAACAGTAACACATCGGCACTAGATTACAAGTAATTTAAAATGTCATATTTGTACATCACTGAGCCGCTGATCTACTTGAAAAGGTAAAACAACATACAGTGAAGGACAAATCTGTGGACCTATTTTTGTTACAGAGCCAGCTGAGAGGTGAAGAAGAACACAAAGAGAAAATAAAAGAAGAAAGTGAGGTATAACAAAAGAAGAACCCTTCATCAGATTAGCGTGGGAGAATTTGCTTCTAGGTTTTACAATATATGCAGAGATTATGACTGAATGTAATCCAGATATGCACACAGGGCTTTGGGAATATCAGTACCAGATTATGAAAATGTAGACTAATAGACCAGGAGTAGATTGATTGGAATATGATGAGGAGTTTCAGTGATAGAAGGGCATTCATCTAGCCCTACCTTGGCACAATGTAGATCTGTCCCTGTTATGGGATTTGGATGGGGGTTCAAGATGTAGACTGTAGCTTCTCTATATGCCATGTAACACTGTGGATGAGGCAGACAATTTATGGCTCTGGGTTTAGGCTTAAAAGGGGAGGAACTCTGTTTTAAGTTCAAATATGGCCACTGTTTGTTTTTATGGACACTGTTAGTTTTAACATGCTTGCCTGGCTTACAAAGGATGGGTAAAGTGTCAAAAA
The DNA here is from genome assembly GCF_019279795.1 of Protopterus annectens. Taxonomy (NCBI): domain Eukaryota; kingdom Metazoa; phylum Chordata; order Ceratodontiformes; family Protopteridae; genus Protopterus; species Protopterus annectens. The sequence goes on along the minus strand of NC_056744.1, from coordinate 898,036,064 downwards.
CTGTTTTTGGGTATGGCCGAGGCAGAGAGGGATGCCTGAAAGAAGTGTCTTCCCATGTTTAAATAGATAAAATGCTGCCATGGCTTAAAGAGTATCCAGACAGAAAAGCAGCTAAAAAGGCTTTAGAAAGGGATTTGTTATAACATTTAGGGGGCAATTGACAAGGTTTGAGGGAGGAAACTTAAAGTCAGCAAGGGTCAGACCAGATATTTTAAGGGAAAAGGTGGCCAAATAGTTGTGACTGGGGAGAGTGACTGAAAGAACCATTTAAAATCAACACATGACATTTTGCGGGTTTCCCTAATGGTACTGATATCAAAGAGGACAGAAGTTGAATTTAAGCTAATTCATAAGCATTCATTTCAAGATAGGCCTTAGTGAATGATGCCTTAGAAGAGGGGGACACTACAGTATCCTGTGCATCATTTCACAGGCACTAGACAAAGTAAGAGCACATGGAAGGTGGCCACTGATAGCCCAGGTAGACACTGTGTCAGCATTTTGCTTGCTGCCCATCAGGGAGCAGGATCAAGAGTTCTTGTGATTTGAAATGGATGGAAAATATTGTAAGGACTGCTGCATGCCAATGCATTGTGGAAGTAAATGTGCTGTCTTTGAGAAATTTACTAAATTTGTGGATTGAGCGATCTAGAAAGGGGCACATGTGTGGATCATTATATGTTATTTAGATGACTTTCTGTTTGTGTATCCAGCATCTTCAGAAGATTGTGTGAGAAGGTAGAGAATTTACGGTATACCTTCCAATAGTTTGGGGTGCCCCTGGCTGAGGATAAGACAAAAGGGTCAACACTATGGTTAGCTTACTTGGATATTGAGAGTGACACTGTGGAAAAAGTATTCTTACTACCTAAGGACAAGATAACAAAACAGCAGAAAGCAATAGCAGGAGTCAGGGGGTCTAAAAGGATTAATAAACACAAGAGAAGCACCAAATGAGCCAACGAAGATGTAGACCATATTCAAATCCATATAATGCTTTCAAAATGAATATTTGATTTAACAATGTCAAGACATGTATTTAAATTATTCATAATAATAAATTACATACAAAATGTTATTAAAACATATTATTAAAACAATACTACACCCCACTGGTAAAAATGGTATTGCACTAACCTAGCATTTGAAAATATATATATATATATATATATATATATCTCTAAGTAAACAGTAATTTTATAATTTAGCTGCTCTAAGTTTTAAACTGGTGCCAATGATACCATATCATTGATACATCAGGTCTCATCACAACAAGCTAAATAAAGAATGGAAAATTTTGCAAAAAGTAAGAATCAGAGTCACATTTTTTTTGAAAAAAAAAAAAATATATCTATAGGAAGGGGTAACAATATTAAAGGTATTATAGAGAGGTGCAAGTGGATTGACAAATAAATGTAGATACTGTGCACATTTGAAAATGAACATTTATATGAAATAAGGAAAGCATGTATGACACATCTCTCTGTATACATACATTATGTGTGTAAGGAACTACTTTGAATTTTTGTAATAGAAGTTGTGCCTATTGACGGGTATCATGATATGTATCATTTGGCACCAGTTTAAAACTTAGAGACAAATAAATTATAAAATTACTGTTTACTTATATATATATATATATATATATATATATATTTTCAAATGCTAGGTTAGTGCAATACCATTTTGTACCAGTGGGGTGTAGTATTGTTTTAATAATATGTTTTAATAACATTTTGTATGTAATTGATTTGAATATGTTATGTACCTGTGCTGCACATCTATACTTTTTTTTATGTTTTTTATTATGTATTTTTATACATTTTATGTAGTTGGTCCTTAAGGCTTCATTGAATGAGTATTTTGATTGGTGTATTTGAATTAGGGTCTAAAAGGATTACCTTGAAGAAGCTGCAGAGCTTAATGAGATGCTGAACTTACTCACATGGTTATTCTAATAGGGGAAATTATTCATGAGAAGGCTAGCAGCAAGAGGCAGGTGTTACTACAAGCCATGCCACAGAGTGATGTGAAATACAGGAAGACAATATTTCTACAGGTCCCCAAAATGGGCATTATTGAATCTCTGCCAAATGTGTTGTGGAGGAAGGGTGAGTAATCATCCTTCTTATTTGAAGGTCAGTCTTTGGAATGGATAGCAGAGGCTTGGTGGGTAAGTAGCCTAAGCTAGGAGAGCTTGGCTCCAGTGACATGGGGTGGACAGTTGCATGCCATATCTTGGGACCCACTGGTGATTGTTGGTGATTACCTGGCTTCACAGACACCTCTGCCTTTGAGTCACATCTGCATGTTGTGATTGGGGCTAAATACTCATGAGATAAACTGGTCTGAATTACATCCTTCTGAGTACTGCTTTCTGCACACCTGTAGTTATCACTTGTTGCTTTGATTATTACATTGATAGTTGCTCTGACTGGGCATACATTAGACAATGAATTGGTGATTTCTCTTAACTGGTATTTAATTGGCATACATAAGACTTAATAAGTGGATGGCTGCAGCCATTGGATGGTAACGTGGTTATTTTGTTAGGTATACACATGCTTGTTTCCATCCAAAGGCAATAGATGGTCACATTCTAGAAAAACTGGATAAAGTCATGCAAGTCAACTGGGTAATACACCAAGTCAAATATACAAAATGCAGGCCAGGTATCAAATAGGACAGATCAACACCACAGAAAGACCAAACGGTGTTGTGAAGCTCTAACTCTCATCAAATCTAATCTCAATGTCAAGTAGACCAAGATGTGCCCTGTAACAACCAACTTGCTATGATGGTAATAGCAAAAGAGCTACAAAGCAGCAAACATCCAGTATAATCACACCAATGGCTCTTGAGCAGTAGTCCTCCATCTTGTGGTGGATAGATTTGTATCTGGAAAGAGCTGACAGAGGCAGTAAAGTCATTTTTCTTTAACTGTGAACCATGGGAGGTACCACTGACTCAGGATCAAGTTCTACTAGCAGCAAACCAACTCCAGAGGTACGGAGTGTCATATTGCCAAGTCACTTTAAAACAGATATTGCTACGGGTAAAACCACTGGGACAGCCAAAAAGTTTCCAGTGGCAATGACACCAAAAAATGCAGGTAAAAGTAAAAACATCACCAGCCTAGGTCATGCATTTTAAAACAGCAGGGTAACTACTCTCCTGCAATAGTACCACTAATTCAAGCAGCAATATTCTCCAACACTAGACCAATACTGAAAAGCAACTAAAGATTTTTCTGTCTGGGAAATGTACAATAGTGTAAATAAAATGCTGACTGGTAATCCAAATGAATTTACTAATGCTGTAGTACATGGCTATCTAGCTAGACAGAATACAGCTAGAAATCCATGAGTTCAAAAGTAAATTAAATATGTTGATCATAATGCCAGAAATGCCAGTAACACCTGTAATGCAGATTGTGCTACTGATAGTACTGTGGAGCGTGCAGTGAATCTAGACAGCCAGCTAGATAAAACATGGGCCAGCCTGTAGCTAGCAGTCTAACAGATGAATTATGTGTTACTAAGGAGACAATATCAACAATGAACTGTAAAAAAATGGCAATGTCTGTGAAAATTGAAAAAAAGAAATATAAACTGACAAGAATAAACCACAAACAGATGTGAGGGTTACTTTGGCAACCAGTGAGCTGTCATCTTATGCATTATCACATTGCAATCTGCAGAAGATCAGCAATTGCTTTTACAAACTATAGGTTTTAGTAACTTGGGTCCTTCCTGCAAATATATCATTGACCCCAGTTGTACAAAATTTCAGGATTCTTCTTTGTCCACCCTGTAAAGTTCAGAAATGCTTTTACATTATTGTAGAGTAATAGCTTATTGTTGTCACACTGGGTTACCCACAGAGAAACACACAACTGTAGGAGCACATGAGTGACATCAGCCCTGCTGACACCTGTCATTAGTTTCTGTCATTCCATATAGAAGTGAAGCACCATAAATGATGATAAACTCAGGTTGCATGGGCAACCCCGCCTCTCGTTAAGTTAATTATTTCCACTAAATGCTGGTTTAGCCCCTGCACTTATTTATTTATGCCATTAATCAGTAATATTTTTCAGATAAGTAGAACAGGCCACAGGTATCTATTTTTAGTCATAATGACCTTGTTACAATAAAAAGAATATGCATAATTGTATACCAGAAATTAATAAGAACCTAAGAATAACACTGTCAGAATTCTCAAAAGTTTGTAATGACGTAATTGGGTTAGTTTTTATGAGGTACTAAAAGAATAAGTGTGCATCTACAGTAAAGTTATAAGATAATAAGAGTGTGTCTAAAGTAAAGTTATAAGGCATGAAAAAACAAGTTCTAGGTAAAATACCAAATGTGAAGGAACTAACAGAGCTCTTACTTCGTGACAATGTGGCTAGTTAAACTGAGGTGAATATATAGAGAGTATCAGCTGGCTGAAATATGGAAATTAATAAGCTGAACACATTGAGGAAATCCTTTATAATAAATCCTTTCTGCAAACCTGGAAAGTGTTGGTGCAGTTAGCGTTCAGATTTAGAAGCTTGTGATAGAGAGTAGTATGTTAAGCAAAAGGTAGGAATACTAGTTACATAGCAGCAATAAGGCTTATTTATATGTGAGTTTAAACTGATGTTGAATCAAAATAAGGTTACAGCTATGTCTATAAAGATTGTATGGACAAAACTGTAAAACAAATTTCAATCTGCTTAACGTGGTTTGGGTTTTGTTCAAATGGAGCAGTTCCATAATTTAGGGGCTAGTGCAGAGAAGGATTTAGAAAAAAAGTTTTAAAATTATATAATGGAACTGATCAATTTGGTTGAGACAAAGTGTTGCACATAGTCTAATTTGGCATTTTGTCAGAAGGTGGACAGTGGTTTTGTTATATGTCTTTATACATTACAATGCTAAGTTCTGAGAGTGATAGATTACTCTGAAGGTGTGTGTTAAATGCATGGCCACACAAAGGTGGTCATTTCTTGGAGAGGAGTACATGTACTGTCTTAACAAGGTGAGGTGGGGTGTCTTTTCTTAGGGGAAGAATGCATATATTGACTTAACCAGGTGGGGTGGAGTTGACTCCTAGGGAGAAAGACCTTAGATTAAGCAGTAGGTATAAGATTCTGGAGAGTGGATGGTAATCCAGGCCATCACTTGAGAGCAAAGGGAGAGATTTGTTTTTGTTTTATGCCTTTGCTTTCTGCAAACACTGCATTGCAGCATCATTGTGCATATTTCTAAATGCTGACTTAATGTTGAAGGAGCATGGCTAGCTTACATCCTAGCTATGATAGCTGATAATAATTTTTCACATAGACTTAGATCCTGGTCTCCTACAGGTTAAGGTCTTACAGTGACAATAACATTATCTCTGCCTCAAGAGAAGTCTCTCTGTCCTTCTTTTCTTTAACAGACACTGTTATGCCCAAAGTGCCTACTTGTATACAAGTCACTGGCCATAAGGACAGATGTCCTACCTCTACAAACATGGGTCAGCCTGCGAGGGCTTATAGAAATAGTAAGATTCCATTTTACTAGACTGATGAAATTCAGTTAGAGAGTACCAACAATACCATTGTTAGACTGGACATGTTGTCTTCTAGGCTGGTTCCACTGACAAACATGCATGCATACACACATATAACTGTGTGCGTGTGCATGCTTATACATTATATATATATAAAATGCATATATATATATATATATATATATATATATATATATATATATATATATGGGTCTACGTTGAATGATTAAAATTACAAAAATTCAAACTCTTCAAACTCATATGGTCGGGACCATATAATCAAAGTTTTGTAATATCAACCATTAAAAAAAAAGAAAAAGAAATTAAAACATGTGTATGCAGGGGGGCAGGCCACCCTGCACCCCCCACATCCCCTGCTACTAAAATATACCAAGTCTGAGATCACACTACAGCGAGGAAAAGGGAATATTCCCATTCTGCGCTGTACAGAGATCTCCTTTCAAATGGTCAAAGTTTTAGAACTTCGATCATATGGTTTCGGCCATATGAAATTCAAAGTTCTGAACTTTGATCATTTAACTAGGGCCCATATATATCTATATATATATATATATATATATATATATATATATATAAAAATCTAGGACTATTGAACGAAAGTTCAATAGTCCGAATCCGCAATCACCGAACACACTTTAACAAAAGCGCTTTCACCGAAAAAGCGCTTTTGTTAAAGTGTGTTAAAAAATAAATAAATAAATAAATAAATAAATAAATAAATCTACTTTTATGCAGGGGGCAAGCCCCTATGTGGGCGGGGCTGTGCCCCCCACACCCCCCTACTTTAATATTCTCACTCTGAGATCACACTACAGTGAGGAAAAGGAAATATTCCCTTATCTGCACCATAGTATGATCTCCGCAACAGGCATACTTACGCGAAAGTGCTTTCGGTGAAAAGCACTTTCGTGAAAGTATGCCCGGCCGATAGTGATTCGGTGATGTTGTCATTCGGGGATCAGTACGGATCCCATATAGATATATATATATATATATATATTATATATATATATATATATATATATATATATATATATATATATATATATAAATGCATATATATATATAATATATATATATGTATATACACACACACACACACACACACACACACACACACACACACACACACACACACACACACACACACACACACACACACACACACACACACACACACACACACACACAACACACACACACACACACGCGTGCGCACATATGCTTGTTGAAAAAGTAAGACAAAATCTGACAGCCAGACATTCATCTGTGGTTGTAAAATCAGAGAAGAATCATTATGGTTTATGGGAGACAGCTCTCCCTATAAAATTATTTGGTGGTTTATGATGGGTTCTGACCATGAGAGTGTGACTGGCATTGGTTGAGGACAAATCTAGAGGAAGATCCAGGAAGCAAAGGTTTATAATTTATGAATTATGTGGCTGCTCCTTATTGGTCCATACATGGCTTGGTTGTTCCTGACAGGAATCTGTAAAGAAGTTCACAAGATTTTTAAAACCTCAGTCAGTTAATTTCGGGATGTCTTTTTAATCATGAGTCTTTGTAAGTATTGGAGTGCTGCTCATCCAGTAAAAAATGGTTGCTGTTCTACTGAATCTGTCCTGTGCATTTTTTTGTATGTCTGTAAAAAAGTAAAATTTATCTGTATGGCACTCCTGTACATCCACCATTAACTTCCACAACACTACTTGTCAGTGCATTTGCCATGCTGAATCATATTTAATGAACCATAATCGTATGTGCCACAAGACATAACAACTATGTTCCTCTTTTTTCCACATTATATGTATATTAATTTGAAACCAAGCTGAATCACCAGCACAAGTGGGTCAATGATGTAACAGGAATCTAAAACATATATACAAATAGATATATAATATCTTAACAATGTAACAGGAATCTGAAACATATATACAAACAGATATATAATATCTTAGTGTAACAGGAATCTAAAACATATATACAAACCGATATATAATATCATGAAAGGTCGAAAACTCAAAAGAGAAAATTACAAATGGCAGAACAAAAAAAAAAAAAAAAAAGAGAGAGATAGAGACTCACAAACTACTGAGTGACTCATAAGAGTGAATCATAAAACACTGAATACGTCTCTCCCACTCAAGAAGCAATGTATCAATAAACCACAGCTACAAAACTGAGCTCAAGGGTCATTTGGCTAGAGGCACTGTTAGAAAAAATAATTGCAGTAGGCAACTCAACAGTAGTTAGTTGTCACGTGCAACAATTCAGATGTAAGAATTGCATGTGGGGATCCACAGTGATATATAGGAAATGATCCCTTAAAGTACAGCTATTCTGTACCAGCATTAAAATGGGCATCAAAGAAGCTACATGCCAAAAAGGCATATTTGGTTTTATGGAGTGTTTTTTTTAGGGTGAAGTCCATTCACTTTGCTATTGCATATGCATTTTATTTGCAGATTTAGGTAGTACTTTGTTATCACAAGCCGATGCAGTGCAAAGTCCAATAATATTGATAAGATATGCAGACAGACTGAACGCTGTAGGGTGTTTGTCAGCCACCTTTCTTTCATATAGTCAGTGGAGGATCTTCCTAAACTCTCTAAAGCAGGTCTGCATTAACTATGAGGCAAAAGGGGCCAAACCTGCTGAATGCAAAAGAAACTCTTGATAAAGAGATGAATGCAAGTTAACAGTTTTCACATTCTGCTGTTTCTGACTGACAACAATTTCACTAACCAATTCCGGGATACTGATTTAATTGCTGTATAAAGTCTGGACTTTGGCATCAAAACAGAGTAGTAACAGGCTATAAAGCTACTCTGATTCAATAAAAATGTTGTTGTTGTATCTTTTGGCTTTTCCCGGTTAGGGGTCGCCACAGCGGAACTCCGGTCCGCTAATGATTGGCAGTAGATTTTTACATACCGAGTTGCCAGCCCTGACATACAACCTTCAACGAAGGTACGCCCACTCACGCATGTCTCCACACAGAAGATGCTTTTTAGCTGAGAATCGAACAGGACAATGTCTTACTGGGAGGCGACAAAGCTACCGCAGCACCACCACCGCAGTCTGATTCAATAAAAATAAAATATCATATTGCATATACATGCTGCTTCTACTCTCCTCCAGTCTTCTCTGATCAAACTCTTGACGTCTTTAGTGAGTACCTGTCTGCTGAAGTATATGAAGGCAAATTCAGTGACATATTAGAAATGTGTTGCACAAATCCTTGCATACTGTGTTCCTCAACATAAGCATGTTGGATACACTTCACCTCTAACCAGCCTGCAGAATGTAGTTCTTATCTTCAGAATGCATGGTCATGTTACCAACTTTGTGCAGGCCCCTATACGGAACATGACATGTATCCAGCTTCTTCTGTGGTGAGAAAGGGTGGACATCGTAAGAACACAAGACCATCTGGCAGGCAAAAGCTTGCAAACTATCATATTGGCTTGATTGTGCTGATACTTAAGATATTTAAGGACGGATGTTTCCCTCCTATTATTTATTATTTCTTTCTGCTTATGTGTTACATTCATTTGCTATACTGCCTCTCTTACATATAGATTTCATTTTTGCCTTCTTCTAAAATCTCCTTACTCTGTATTTCAGGGAAATAATTCCTCAGGCACACCCTGCTATTTTACTCAACAGCACTGTCTCAGTGTAAAAATATTGCTGTTTTGTGTCTTGAATATCCTGTTATTTGAAATCATGCATTTTATTATTTATGCTTCTGCTAAGGCTGAACACAGATACAGAAGTAATTTTAATAAATCAATGTTTTTAATTAAGGTGGCCGATTCTTTTTCATCTTTTGTCAAGTTAAAATTTTAGAATATTATAGATGGATAAGTTGTGAAAAAGGGAACTTTAACAGATTTATTTTCTAAGATATTCTGATTGTGGATTATCATTTTAATGTTGCCTTCACTTTTATGTTTGCTGCAGCAGAAAAGTTTGGTGTGCTTAGATTTGTTGAAACTGCATATTTTGTTCTATACATTGCTGCACAAACACTAATGGTAGATAAGGGCTTTTAGCCAGCCAAGTCCATCTATTTAACCTTCTAAGTTAGTTTTCCTGGAACTCTACTGTCTGTGACCTGTAAGCAGTATATTCATATTGTTTGTTTCACACAGTTTAAATCCTGAGAATGTTTTATTTTCTTCCTTTTTCCCAATTGGATATCCCACTTCTCCCGGACCTATTTTTTGGAAGATTTTTTTTTTGTTTTTTACTGAATCGGTCCTTTCAGACAGCTATTGCTTGATGCTGTCTCATCCTGGAACACACTTTTCACAAAAAAATAATTTCTCTGTATACCCAGTTTTCAGAATATGCTACTTGTATGTTTTTATTGCATTTGTTTTTTCATGTCTGTCTCTCTTTCAGGTAGTAAACATTCAGATCATCATATGTTTATATAATTTCTGATGTGTTCTTCACAGACCCTTTGTTGCCCTGTCCTAAGCCTTGTTTGTCTTGCTTACACGCTTGTGTAGGTAAGGCTTGCAGTATCATAGAGGCTACTTCAAGTATGACCTCTCTAATGTCTTATATGATGGAATCGTGGTCTCATATTTATTTCTAGTATCATAGAGGCTACTTCAAGTATGACCTCTCTAATGTCTTATATGATGGAATCGTGGTCTCATATCATTTATTTCTAGTATAACCCCTGCTTAAGCGTCCCAACATCATGTTTGCTTCAGTCACTGCCTTGCTGCTCTCATTTGTAGTGGTGAAATATAATAACTGCTAGGTCTTCCTGCTTTGTGTTTCTGACATTCCAGGTGGGGTGGTAATGTATCTCAGAAGAAGGTTATTTCCCATTCTGAGCATTCTAATTCTGAGTATAGCCTCAGATGTTCTTTTTTCAAGAAATTTCTTTCTCTGATATTTTATGTAACAAAAAATTAAGCTTTTCAGTGGGAGCAGAATGAAACTTCTATGACACATAAAATGTATTATGAATTGTTATAATTACAGATGCCATACGTCTATCCCTCCTATATTGCCTGCTTTTACCAAATGTTTTTATTTTTACTGTAGACAGTATTCCTGATGGTTAACCTTCTACTTCCAAGAGGTCTGACAGCTCATACAAGGTACCCCAGACATACACGTACCTATTTTTCTAATCCAAAAGTAGACCCAGAATTCATCTCTCTCTCTCCTCTCTCTCTCTCTCTCTGTCTAAATCTGCTGCCACTGCTAAAAAGGTTATTAATTTATTTATTTATTTATGTATGTATGTATGTATGTATGTATTACATTTGTTTACTGGGATAGTCCAACTGGGCAGAAAGCTACCCCTTTTTAGAGGTATCCAGGGCAAAAATCTACAGAAAATTTACAACATTACATAAATAAGATAGTAAACAGAAGTATGGAAGTAATCAACAAATATACAACATTTAAACCGAGTATCATTAATTGATATCAGCATCCTGTAAAGTGCTATGAAACATGTCTGGAAATTAACTTAGAAGGAGAGAAAGGGAGGAAATGGAGGATAAGTATTAAGAGGTGAGAGAGAATGTTTTGGGATAGGTAGAAGGAAGAAGAAAAGGAAAGTTGCTGCTTCTAACCCAATTACTCTCTAACAAAATAGGAAAGCAATGGCTATCTTGGGGGAAAATGTATTTTTCTGGCCTTAGGTAAACTGGCATCCTAGGTAAGAAGGCATCATGGCAACCCCCCCCCCCCGTTGCCCACCTGATCCTGGCCTACTCACACTACTTTGCCCTTTTTCTCACAGTGTGCCTTATGCTTAATTTTTTTCCTGTAGCTATTCATTCATTTAACATGTTCTATCTAAGCAAGACTACACAATGATAACTATGAATGAAACAACTGTATTAAGCTGGGGGTTCTAGATGCTTTGATGTGCGTTTTAGAGTTTTTTAAGCATACTTTTCATCTACATGTCAAGCAGAGCATCTCTTTGGCCCTCTTCATAAGGAACCTTGACGATTGGATGGGAGATAGGAAATTCACCATGGGGAATCACGTCAGTCGCCCTGCTAGACAGGGGTCCAAGGAAGTAAAATTGTGGGAAGAAATAGCCAGGGAATTGTTATGGCTAGGCTTGTATAGGCCCTTAGGTCGATAGCCTAGTACCATCCTATGAACCTAGTGATTGCCTACATACACACATTAAAAACCATGATCAAAGAAAGAAATTTACTGTCACTCTTCAACTTTTTTCTTGCAACCTGTCAGCACACCTTAACTGACCAAGACTCCTCTGTAAATCTTAAATTAAACTCAGTGTCTGGAGGCTGCTAGGCACCCAGATGCTATGGGGTTATAGATGCTTGGAGGTGCATTTTAAAGCTTTTTTCCAACCTTTGATCCGTTGAACAAACATTACACATATAAAAATAAATTATTTATTTCTCTTTTTGTTATTTCAAGGAAAAAATAAGTTGCAACCAAGTTTTAATGCTCAAAGCTGACCAAACACTGCTGCACAATAAAATGAGAAGACAATTGTTTGTGAGTATACATATATCATATCTAGCAATATTATCTGCTCTCCTCCTCCACCTCAAAATGGGTAGACACTTTCTGTCTACACCCTCTGGTGTTAAAATTGGGATTAAAATGAAGAAACAAATGCCCACAATCATATTTCAAGCTGCTGCTGTTATATTTATATACAGCATGCTTTCTCATCTTCTGCACCCTAAAGACAACCACCTTCTATGTACACGTCTGGTGGCAAACTAGGACAAAACTTAAAAAAAAAACAAAACAAATAGAATAAAACATATTTGCTTTCAAACATCTATAAGCAGTATGCTTATTTCTCTCTAAAGTTGATTGTGAGGAAACTGAAAAAAAAAATGATTACAATAATATTTCCAGATAGTTACTTCTAGAGACAGTACAGTCTTCCTTAACAAACTATAGAAACCCTATGTGCACCCCTCTGAAGTTTGACAAATATTGACCACACTGTCCTCAGCTCAACATATGATCTTTGAGGTTTGGGAGGAATATAAAAGAAATAATTATATCATCCTCAGTCCTTCACAAAAGTACAGTGACCTTTTGTGTACACCTATGAGCAGGGCTGGTTTTAGACTAAATAGGATTTAAGGCAGATGTGATTACTAAACTACTGCAGGGGTGGCTCGTGCCATTGGACTGCAAGACTGCAGCCCCCCCCAGCTTAAAATGAAAGAAAACAGAATTGTAAAATAATTAGCTGCAAGTCCCGGAAATGTGCATGCGTGCTCGGCGAGTTCCTATCCAGACTGCTGTTTAACCAGTCCAGATAACGAAGAGAAGGCATCAGTGTACAGATGGCCAGAAGTCTATGTGGTTTGTAGACCAGACTGCAATGTCTGCAGTCATGTACGTAAATGGATAGATACTGACTGGATCCCAGGAAGGGAATTTGTATTTGGCACTCTCGCTGCAAGGGAATTGGGTTTAGAACAAAGGTGGAAGGGATGGCGCTCTCACTGGTGTGTGTGTGTGTGTGTGTGTGGAAGGGATTGGTGCTCTCACTGGTGTGCTTGTGTGTGTGTGTGTGTGTGTGTGTGTGTGTGTGTGTGTGTGTGTGTGTGTGTGTGTGTGTGTGTGTAAGGGATGGCGCTCTTACTGGTGTGTGTGTGTGTGTGTGTGTGTGTGTGTGTGTGTGTGTGTGCGTGCGCATGCGTGTGTGTGTGTGTGTGTGTGTGTGTGTGTGTGTGTGTGTGTGTGTGTGTGTGTGTTTGTAAGGGATGGCGCTCTCACTTGTGTGTTTGTGTGTGTGTCTGTGTGTGTGTGTGTGTGTGTCCGAGTTTGTAAGGGATGGCGCTCTCACTGGTGTGTGTGTGTGTGTGTGTGTGTGTGTGTGTGTGTGTGTGTGTGTGTGTGTGTGTGTGTGGAATAGATGGCACTCTCACTGGTGTGTGTGTGTGTGTGTGTTTGTGTGTGTGCATGCATGTGTGTGTATGTGGAAGGGATGGTGCTCTCACTGGTGTGTGTGTAAAATGTCCCAGTTAAATATACTTGGTGGTTAGAGTTACTCAGGCTCAAACCCTGTACCTTGGGTACAGGTAGCAATTGTAAAATAATTAGCTGCGAGTCCCAGAACTGCGCATGCATGCTTGATGAGTTCCTATCCAGACTGCTGTTTAACCAGTCCAGATTACAAAGAGAAGGCATCAGTGTACAGATGCCCAGAAGTCTATATGGTTTGTAGAGCAGACTGCAATGTCTGCAGTCACGTACGTAAATGGATAGCTACTGACTGGCTCCCAGGAAGGGACTTTGTATTTGGCATTCTCGCTGCAAGGGAATTGGGTTTAGAACAAAGGTGGAAGGGATGGCGCTCTCACTGGTGTGTTTGTGTGTGTGTGTGTGTGTGTGTGTGTGTGTGTGTGTGTGTGTGTGTGGACGGGATTGGTGCTCTCACTGGTGTGCTTGTGTGTGTGTGTGTGTGTGTGTGTGTGTGTGTGTGTGTAAGGGATAGCACTCTCACTTGTGTGTGTGTGTGTGTGTGTGTGTGTGTGTGTGTGTGTGTGTATGTGTGTGTGTGTGTGTGTGTGTGTGTGTGTGTGTGTGTGTGTGTGTGTGTGTGTGTGTGTGTGTGTGTGTAAGGGATGGTGCTCTCACTGGTATGTGTGTAAAATGCCCCAGTTAAATATGCTTGGTGGATAGAGTTACTCAGGCTCAAATCCTGTACCTTGGGTACAGGTAGCAAGAGTCTTTATTCCCTACCCACCACCACTTGTGAAAACTGTTCATATTTTTACCTCATATTTTTGTTCTGTGATCTTCTCCCGACCCCTCTCTTCTTGACGGGCGCCGGTAAAAGTTCCAAAAAACGCTTACGTCCCTGCGATGCCTTGGGCCGTGCTCCAGTCCCTGCTGTAAGAAGAGAGGGGTCGGGAGAAGATCACAGAGCGACGACAAGGAGGCTGGGAAGAGGAGAAGGATTCTCCAATGACTCCTGGCTTCTGTAATAACATTGTTTATAATTTATCATCACACTGTCCAACCACGGACGAGTTGTTCGTCTTGGACAAGGGACTAACTTTTGTGCCTAGCAGTCCTTGTATGCATAATGAGGTAATTACTGATATCATGTTATTTTGTAGAAATTTGATGCTGAAGAGCATGTTTGGCAATGATATATCTAACTGTAATGTACCTAAGAAAGCAAGTGGGTTTATACCACAGCTTTCACCCACCTTACATCTTTTTTTGAGTGCTTGTGAGAAAGATATGGCCAAGTATTATACCGAAGGTCTTTTTTCCAAATATTATAACTTAACTACAGAGCAGACCACAGCTTTGAAGGGATTAGCTGACAACGCTTCCATAACAATAAAAAAGGCGGATAAGGGGGGAGCTATTGTTTTAATGGACACTGCATGGTACAATGACAAAATAAAACATTTGCTACAAGATGATATGGCTTATATAGAGATTAATCCTGTATCTGTAAAACATATAGTTGATAAAGTACATAAGAAGTTAAATACCCTGAAGAACAACTTTAGTATCACTGAAGAGACTTATCATTTTTCTGATAGAGAAACCAGTGATCCCAATATTTAAGGCACTACCCAAACTGCACAAATGTTTGAATGACCCACCCCTTAGGCCGATTGTTTCGGGCAGGGGATGGGTAACCGAAAATGTCTCCATATGGATAGATTTTTTATTAAAACCTTATATCCAACAAATGGACAATATCCTGATAGACACAGGGCATTTTTTACAGATCTTGGGGAATGTTATCAAACCTGCCAGTGTAGATAATGTTCTTATGGTGACACTAGACATTAACAGTCTTTTTACAGTGATCAACAATGATTATGGTATTACTTCTATAATTGAACTTTTGACAGGTTTGGGTGTCACTGAGAACAAAATAGAACTTATCAGGGATCTGTTAACATTAGTGCTGGACAATAATGTTTTTTTGGGAGCTGGCTCCACGTATAGGCAAGCACAGGGTGTAGCCATGGGCACACCCTGTGCCAATACCTATGCGAACCTTGTCCTCTCAAAATGGGAAATGAGGAATATTTTGGGAAATGCTACTTGGAAGGATCACATCTTGATGTATGTTAGATTTGTAGATG
Source organism: Protopterus annectens (assembly GCF_019279795.1). Taxonomy (NCBI): domain Eukaryota; kingdom Metazoa; phylum Chordata; order Ceratodontiformes; family Protopteridae; genus Protopterus; species Protopterus annectens. The sequence continues at coordinate 898,020,390 of NC_056744.1, read as the reverse complement.
ATATTTTTATTCTTTGGAATGGAGAATATGACATGTTTAACAATTTTTTGTCATACCTACATACTACCACCACCTTCCTTAAGTTTAGTGCGAACACATCTTACCACTCTATAGATTTTTTAGATGTGAGGGTTACACAACAACAAGTAGGCTTTTCATCCAGCCTACACAAGAAAAACTGTTGGAAAAATACCCTGCTGTCCTACGACAGCATGCATCCTCGCCACATTTTCCCAAATATTGTTAGAGGGCAAGTGAGTCGTGTCTCCCGGATTAGCACAGATGACAAGCAATTTGAACAAGAGTTAGTGAATCTAACGGGGCACTTTGAGCAGAGAGGCTATGGGAAGAATATGGTAAGGAACGTCATAGATAATGGTAAGATCCATAGACAGACTAAATTTAGACCTTGGCTCAATAGGAATCAGCTCCAGGCTCCCGTAGTGACCGTGCAGGATACCACCATACAGAGAGGCACCAAGTTGCTGTTCACCTATGGGAGCAACATCAGTGACATCTGTAGAATTGTTAACAACAACTGGAACATCCTCACCAGTGATACCAGTTTAAAGGGGCTAATTGATAACAGACCTTATTTTCAATATAGAAGGAATAAGAACTTGAGTGACATTTTATGTAAGGAGAATAGTCTTTCTGAGAGCAGGCCATTTAAGAGCAGGGCAGGTACACTTCCATGTGGTACGTGTAAAGCTTGCAGCTTTATCAATAAAGAGGTTAACTTCATACATAGAACCACCGGGAAGAATGTTGTTTTTAAAGGTAGAGCCACTTGCAGGACCTCAAATGTGGTCTATTTGGCTGAATGCACAAAATGCCCCAGTTTCTATGTGGGCATGACCACAAATATGTTTAAGGTGAGAATCCTACAACATTTAGGAAGTATAAGGAACAGGGATGACAGCAATGCCTTGTATAGGCATATATGCATACATCCAACACATAGCTTTTCATTTAGAGTGATAGTTAACACTAGAATGAATAATCGGGGGGGGGGATGTCAGGCTGCAGACTGCCTTGGATGAAACTAAATGGATTATAGATTTAATGGCACACCTACCCCCAGGTCTAAATGATGTTATTCCTTGTGTTTCATTGACCTATAAGGTTTTCATTGGTTGTGACTCTTTTTAAAAAAGAATGTGCATGCAGTGTTTGTTGTCTGATGAAGGGTGTAACCAAAGCTAACCTTTTTTCATTTTGTCTGCATTTGGATTACTTCGTTTACTTGTTTTAAAGTTTTTATTAAAAGTTTTATTGAGCAGCAGCAATGTCCTGCCATCTTTTCTTCTGTTTTGCTTATTTTGGATTCGCAGGACTTTGGCAAGGCTAAGTGGATTCATTTTGTTTGTTAGATTATCTTATTTTGTTAGCTGCTCAACTTAACAGTACTAATATTAAAAAAAGGGTCCCTTCTTTGACAGGTTCCCAGCTGTATTGTGTGGCTATTTTATATTTTTGCATCACATTTTTGGTCCATTTTTCATAAAATTGTGGTTTTCTGACAAATTAGTGACAAATCGTTAAAGACTGAAGTTAAAAAATAATGACAGACATTTGAGTTTCAGATTTCATACCCTTCAGAAAATTCATACTAATGCAAGATCTACTATTCTATTATCTTTCTAAGTTTATAAGAGCAATATTTAAAAATTGTCCTTATTTTTGAGCCTTTGTCCCACTTCTGTTTATGGCTTTTTCCAGATTTCTTGCTCTGAGGTTCAGAGGTATGACAAATGTGTCAGGCCCATCACTGTTAGCCAGAGACACTTCAAATTGTGACATACTTGTTGTACCCCACTCCCTTATGTAGTGACTCTGGATGTCTCCAAGCAAGGCAAGGAGCAGTTATGCATTGTAAGTGTGCAAAGTATCTCCCCATCCAAGGTAGACACAAGTACTACAGTGGGTTTTCATCTTTCCTTGATTTTGTAGAATGTTCTGGTTTTCTGCCATATTTTTATGCTGCTGATTTATGCTCCTTATTATTCAGAAAATGCATTGTTGTTGCAGTGCCTGTTGCTTTGTGTTTAAGTAGCAATGCTTTAATGACCATAAGGAAAGCTTGTTTGAGATTGTAAGATGCAAGTAAGCTTTAATAAGCATACTGTTAAAGAATTATCAACATTGAAACACTTTTTGTTGCTGCCATGCAGAGAATATTTACATAACTAGATAATGTATAAGCCTTACGTATTGAAATGCATATGACAGTATTTGTAATAAAGGACAGTATTACACTATTTTCCAAAGCTCATTACATTTGTTGGAGACTTGCAGCCATCTTTACAGGCTTTACCCATAAACTAATGCCAATCTATTATGTGTGGTCCATAACCTGTGCAGTAATCCTTTAAGCAATTTATCTTGAGCTTGTTTGTTGTCTGCTGTTCATTTTTTACTTTGATCACGATTTCCCCATGAAACAAGTAGATAGTTGTTGTCAGGCAGCAGGTTTTTTTTTTGGATAAGAAACATTTTTACAAGTGGAGGTAATCGGTATCACAGAGACTGTTACTTTCAGCATGTTACTTGGTATTTTTATAAAGCTGAATATAAATTATAATTAGAACTGCAATGCAAGGAGAAGTGTTTTTTGTTGAGTGCTGCTTGTTTTTTTATACTTGATTTTGACTGGCATTCCAGTAATGTATTTAAAAAGTAATTTATTTTTACATGCCTTACAACCTTTTTGTTTCCATCTGTATATTAATTAAGCTGTCATGTAGCCAATCCATTGAAATATTGTTTTTCTTCTTTACTTAATTTTTGTCTTGATTGGACTCTCACAATGACATATTGGCACCCAGGGCAGCGTATGTAATTAAAGTCCCAGTTTTTGTGGTTTTGACCATAGATCCACTCCTTTCTAGTTGACCACACACCTTCCAATTGGCCCCACCTAATCAGCTGTCTCCTGCATTCCCCCTTTGACTTGAAGTCACCAGCCACCACTGAACTACTGTCAAAATCCTCTTATACAGTGTTTTTTGTTTGGGGGCCATGAGCTATGAGAAATTCTGAAGGTCTGGCTATTCTGTGATGCATTTATCCCTTATTTGTTTGAGATATGGTTGTTAAACTGAACAATTGACAACAGCATCAGTTACTTTCATCCAGACAAGCCCCACCAAGCAGTTATAGACACTTCTGTGTACAATTTAAACATCTGATAGATGACGACTAGGTAAGACATCACCTTTGTTCCAAACAATCAGTTGGCCAGTAATTAAAATATTGTATGTTGCTTCATGTAATTACACTAGTCCTGCAAAGACAAAATAATAAGGAAACAACATCAGCCAGCTAGTCATTTACTTCTACAGAAAGCAGCCAGAGTAATTTTACCTATTCTGCATATGCATATCAGGTGTCCAGTTAAGTGATTCATCTTTCTTTTCACAAATGCACACTAGTCCTTCAAAGCCAGATAGTTACTGTTTAAACTGAGCAAATGATAACAGGGTCAGTTTCTTTCATACAGCCAACCTCAACCCCCACCCAGCAGTGATAGCCATGACCTCTGATGGATATGTAATATTATTTCACCTCCACAGTCTATACAAACAAGTTTCCACACATTAAAGTATTCCAATTCAAGCTGCTCCACACAAATCACAAAACCAGAGACATTTTGCCAAAATATCTGCTTGATCTTTGCCAGCATCATTGTAAAAGGTTGTACTTCTAAACATTGAAGTACCCAAATATTGAATGACTAATAACTGAGCCCAAAAGATCAAAAGCCAAAACAGTGAAAAACAATGTTGTGCCCCCACACACCCCCCTGCTAATTTTATATACCAAATCTGAGATTGCTTTACAGTGGAGAATGGGCAGTTTCCATTGATCACCACAGTCTTCCACAGACATAACACTGGCAGAAGTGGTCAAATTCACTTCTGACAGTGTTAAGCATGCTCAAGAGTATGAACGTTTGATTATATGGAGTGTTTTCTTGTAAAAATAGTGCTAACACTTATCTCACACTGCCATTTCTCTCATCTCAACTGTCCACACAAATCACAAAGCCAGAAATATTGCTAAAAATATCTGGTTGATCTATCTTCTGGTAGATTGCGTACTGTTATAGTAAGCTAATAAAGCCAAAGATTAAGAATCATACTGACCAGATGGCTTAGTGGTTAAGGTCTTCGCCTCCCATGCACAAGGTACAAGGTTCAATCCTAAGTTCTGATCAATGCCTGTTTGGATTTTGCATGTTCTCCCTGTGTCTCCGTGGAGTTTCTTCCATGTCTGAAAAACATGCTGAGAGTTTCCATCTCAAACTCACCAATGAATGGCACTGTGGATAGCAGCACAGACTCTACATGGTGCCCTATAGGGGGAAGAGTTGTACAGACCAACCGCTTTGGGCATCTACTGTGGTGCACAGTATCTCAAGATAGGAGAACATGGATCACAGACTGCATGCTGTGGCAGGGCTAGCCACTCGACGGTGTAAAATATGGCTCTAGGTGATTCGATCATGTTGACTAATGTCGCCAAAAATGGGCACATGGGTAGTTACCGGTGATAACTGGGTTGAGGACCCAGCCTACTCTGACCCATGCCAGGGACCTGTGCTAACGGTGGGAGGGGTATATGTGCCCCTATTGGCCAGTGTGTGCCTGCCATAAAGCCCAGCAGCCCTGGGTCAATAAGCTACTGGCTGCCCATTGTCTAGTTAGCCAGCCTGGGTTACCTGGGATAGCTCTGTTGAGCGAAAGCTGGACGTAAAACCAACCAACCTACCAAAAATGAACTGAGAATTGCTACGCTTAATGTACTCTCACTGACAGGGTGCAGCTTGGAAGTGGATGACATGATGATACAGAGGAGGCTGGACATCCTATGTATCCAGGAGATGAGATGGAAGGGCAGTGAAGCAAAGCCACTTGGCTTGGGATCCAGAGTCTACTACTCAAGTGGAGGGCAGGCTAGAAATGGTGTTGGAATTGTGGTGAGAGAGAGGCTTCAAAAGGCAGTAAGGGATATTATCAGAATTAATGACAGACTCATGGCAGTCAGACTCCAATGTAATGATAAGGCAGTATTCATAATCTCAGCCTATGCCCCAAAGCAGGGTTGTGATAGTGAGGAAAAGAGTGCATTCAGACAACAGTTGCAGGACCTACTAGTTAAAGCAGGACAACATGAACTGATGTTGATAATGGGTGACTTGAATGCACATATCGGGACAGACAGAACAGGATATGAGGACTGCCTGGGGCCACATGGATGGGGCAACAGGAATAAAGAAGGAGAAGTCATTCTAGACTTCTCTCTGGCAAATGGCTTGATAGTACCTAACACATGGTTCAGAAAGAGAGACAGTCACAAGATCACATACAAGAGTAGTCAACATGCAACTCAGGTAGACTTCCTCCTAGTAAGGAAAAGGCACTGGGGCAGAATCCATGATTGCAAAGTCATCCCCAGTGAAACAGTTGGCCCACGGCATAAACCACTAGTTGCCACAATCAGCTGCAAGCAATGGTCAGAGAAGGCTGTAAGATCAACAGAGACCAGGCTGAAGACCTGGAAGATGACTGGCGAGAAAGTACAGCAGTTCAGGGAATTGCTCAGGGCTCTAGCACCCCAAGAAGAGAAGGAAATAGGTGGAGTTGAAGAAGAATGGCAGCGCCTAAAAACGGCATGTGTTAGGACTACAGAAAAGATATGTGGCCGAGCCAGGTATGGAAATAAGGAACATAAGGAAAGCTGGTGGTGGAATGCAGAAGTCCAGGAAGTCATCAAAAGAAAAAAAGAGTGCAGGAAGAAGTGGGAGACAGAAAAGACTGACCAGGCTAGGAAGGACTATTGGTTGGCTAACAAAGAAGCTAAGAAATAAGTTGCAATAGCAAAGAATAGGACATCGGAGGCACTCTACCAACTTCTGGAAAGTGACTCAGTAAGGGGCACAAAGAAACTATATCAGGTTGCAATGCAAAGACAGAAAGATAAAGAAGATAGTCAGACACCCTTCATAAGGGATGCCAGCAACAACCTGCTCACCAGTCCAGAAGACATCAAAGGCAGATGGAAGGAGCATTTCCAGCAGCTTCTGAATGAAGAAAATCCCACAGAAGCTGTATTGCCCCAGAAACAGCCTACTATGAGAGAAGAGGAGGAGCCCACCCTAGAAGAAGTAAGAACAGCATTAAGGAAGATGAAGTCAGGGAAAGCAGCAGGCTCAGATGAGGTCACAGCAGATATGATAAAGATGCTGGGTGAGATAGGGGAGAAATAGCTCCTGAGGGTACTAATAGCAGTGTGGAGAGAAAAGGTGTATCCCAGATGACTGGAGAATAAGCATACTCACGCCAGTTTAGAAGAACAACAGGGACATCCACAACTGTCGGCAGTACAGAGGCATCAAACTCCTATCACATCGCATGAAAGTTCTGGAGAGGGTGATTGATAAACAGATACGCAGTGTAGTAGAATGTAAGATTGGAGATGAGCAGTTTGGATTCAGATCAGTATGCAGACAATTGACCTGATGTTTGCATTGAGACAGATAGTTGAGAAGAAGCTAGAGATGAGGAAAGAGTCCAACTGGGCATTCCTAGACTTGGAGAAAGCATATGGCAAGGTCCCAAGAAAGCTAATCTGGGAAGTACTGTGGTGGTTTGAAGTCCCAGAAACATTGGTAGAATTAGTGTAGGCTATGTACAAGGACCCAGTGACTCAAAAGTGAAGAACGTTCGGCCTCACAGAGGGGTTCCCAGTGGGTGTGGGTGTACATCAGGGTTCAGCTCTGAGCCCACTGCTGTTCATACTGGTGATGGACTACATTAACAAACAGATAGGAGGGGACAGATCAACAAAGCTGCTGTATGAAGACGATGTGGCAGTACAGGCAGACTCTGAGCTAGAACTTTAGCAAAGGTTAGCAGAATGCAATGGAAATCTGAAGGCACATGGGATGAAACCAACCACAGATAAGATGGTGGTAATGGCAGCAAATTGGGGAAATCAGAAGAAGCTGAGAATAGAGATAGAAGCGAAAATTGTGGAACAGATAAACAGCTTCAAGTATCTGGTAGAAGTAGTTGAGGAGAAGGGCAGTCTAAATGAAGAGGTCAAAGCTAGAATCAGAGGGGCTGCAGCCAACTGGCATAGGGTATCAGGTGTAGTCTGTGACAGACGAATGCCAAAGAAGCTGAAAAGTAAGGTGTATAAGATGGTGGTGCAACCAGTACTACTGTATGGTACAGAAACCTGGGCAGTAAAAGCAGAACATTTGAAGAAGCTAGAGGTGATGGAAATGAAGTGCCTGAGAAAGGTGATAGGATGCACGCTGTGGGACAGACGAAGAACTGAGGACATGAGAGCAGAAGCCAAAGTAGCTCCAATTGCAGAAAAGATCAATGCAAACAGATTACGGTGGTTTGGGCACATGTGTAGAAAAGCAAAAGACAATCTGGTGAGGAAGATTTGGGACAGACAGGAAGAAGGTAAGAGGAAGTGAGGACATCCAGCAAAGAGGTGGAAGGATTGTGTGAAAGAAGATCTGCGACAGTCAGGCATGAGTGTTGAAGAAGGCAGGAGTATGGCACTGAATCAAGAGAGTTGGCGACAGTTAACACGATACCCCGACCCCATGTAGAAAAATGGGAAAAAGGGGGCTGATGATGATGATGATGATGATGATGATCTGGTTGATCACTAACAGCATTACTGTAAAAACAGTAATAATGTTTATCTCACCACACTATTCCTCTCATCTTAAATGTCCACTCAAATTGTAAAGCCAAAAATATTGCCAGAAATATCTGGTTGATTACTGCCAATGTTATTGCAAAAATAGTAGTAACACCTGTCTCAACAATCTAGTGCCATTTCTGTAATTTCTTTTCAGAATTCTGCAGAATGTCCCTGATTGTGTCTCATAGATTTGACCTCCATCCCTTGTAATTTTCTTTTCTTTTATTTTCTGGTAGATTGCTTACCATTATAGTAAACCAGTAAAGACAGGCATTAAGATTCATACTGATCTTTCTAAAACAAACAAACAAAGAAACAAAAAAACTCTTTCAGGTGGCTTCATGCCTACATTTGACCATAACAAAGTCTCTACTTCTATGACCTTGAGATGTTTCAGCTTAAGGTGATATGACTTCAATGTGAAGTCAACTAGAGCACAAACCTCTCTGGAGCACTTGCTATGTTGCGGGTGCATTTTCTTTCAACAGTGGCACTTTATTTACATCTTTCTTTTTTAGAGCAAAGAAGCGTTTAATGAATTCTTTACCTGAGTAGAAGGAAGGTCAGTCATTAACTTCTACATATTGATAAAAGACACAAACTAAAACTTTCACATATGAGCTTAGCAATTTGAAATCCTGAAAGTTAAAGTGCTAGAAGCAGGGACAGCCTTACACATACTGTAAGGGTACCAGATCCTAGCCTCTTTGCAAACTGATTATGATGGGCTGAGAATTAGCAATTCAGCTTAGCCAGACTCTTTAGAATTCATACATTCCATCAGAGCAAAATCTTAGTGCAGATAAGCTCAGCAGGACCAGAATAGGTCCACATGAATGGAAACTTCATCCTAGGTCTCTCCAAAATTGATTTAATGGTAAGGAATACTAAAATAAATAGGGAAATATCACTCATACAAGCATAGTGCCCTAGGCTCTGCTTTTAGCACTCTTAACTTTCAGAATTTTAAATTACTAAACTCATATGTTAAAGTTTTTGATTCTGTCTTTTGAGAATGTGCAGAAGTTAATGACTAACCTTCCTTCCACTCAGGTAAAGAATTGATTCAATGTTTCTGTTGCAGCTGTTAGTCAGGAGAGAAATCATATCCTAAAATATGAATGGATTAAATGCTTCTGTGGCAGCTGTTTGTCAAGAGAGAAAGCATATCATAAATACACTTATGATGCATCAGATTTTTCTTCCAAAGCTGCTGCTTCTGGTTTGCTTTTGAGGAGACTTGCTTGGCTTCATTCTCAAAACCTCTCTGATGATGTCAAGTATGAGATATTAAATTCTCCCATAGATAATGCCTCTCTGTTTGCTCCTCTGCAGTTGTGTAATTAAGTAGTGTGATGAAAGGGGAAACTGATTCAAGGAGTTACCCATCTTTTTCACTCCTTGTTCTACAGACCAAAAACGTTTTTCCCACTCTAGTCATCTCCCTTTTCCAGTAAACAGTTTAAACAACAAGGAGCCAGTAAGCAAGCATTCTCAATGCAATGGGAAGAAGGCTTAAAAAAGAAGAGAAAAGCCTCTAAAAATCAAGGACAGTCCTCCCAGTCAACATAACAATCTGTCTGTTAAGTCTCCCCTCTCTGCCCTCCTGGCAATCTTTCTATCTTCCTGAGACTTCATCTTCCCTTTTGGTATTAGAAAGTCTCAGACAGTTGAGCTCTGAGTATAATTCGGTGATGGTACTCTTGGAAATGGGAATTTCTTCCTACTTTCCAGGGGATTCCTTCTTGTTCAGGGAACCAGATTTCTCTCTTTTGTCTCATTCTGCATGTTATGAAAGGAGATACTGCCAGCCTAGCTGTCTGGAATTTTCTGGATATTTGAATGTCATTTGTGAATATCAACATGATCTATATAAGATGCTTGTATTACAAATGTATTAGAACTGTATGTCATGTATATATCGAACTGGTCTGTACAGACTTGTGTTAGAAAAAGTATTTTGCAAAGTACTGAGCTTAAGGATGTATCCACACTGTGCCCTGCTGGAAGAGAACAGATATTTGCATACACTATTGTAATGGTTTAAATGTATATATTTTAACAATGGAAACTGGATCACAGGAGGTTATCTTCAGCCTGGCAAAACATCAGAAAACTAACTGAAATTAAATGACTTTATGGCTAGACCATAAAATGATGCTGTCTTTCAGTTTCAATGCAGCAAGAAGACAGGCTGTCTGTACTAGGGAACTTTCTGTATTGTCTTGGAAGTGTTTTATTGTTTTATGATTTCCAGCATTTGTCAAAGATCTGAGGAAAAGCCCTTGTCTATATATTTTTACAGGTAGATGCTAAATGCTACTAGTTGCCATCAATGGTTGTTTTGGGCCTGGGGACTAAAAGTCAGATGAGAAGAAATTATGTCATTCTGCAAGCTAGCCCAGCAGTAATATTCGAGATATTATTTTGAGAACTCTCTTAGTTATGTATTCTGTTTTGGACGTGACAACAATTACAAGATCCATTCACATCCACCTTGCTATGTAAGTAAGTTTCTAAGGAACAGTAACTCTCTTAGATATAGTCAGGAATATAGCAAAGCTTAGTTTAGATATTTTTCTTTATTTATTTGAGACTATCCTGTAATGTTGTTTTAAATATTTCCTGTGGTTTTGAACTCTGATGTCACTGTAAATATATATTTAGTATTGTCCTGTTCTTTCATTATTTATTATTAAATATATTAAGCTTTCATTGTGGCTGATCTTTGTAGAGATATTTAAATTCTGACAATACTTGCATATTTATTTGGTGACACTGTGGGCCACTACTAATAGACTTGCTCTTGGTCAAACTTTCATTTGTATTAATAGTAACATTACACAGTAAGATTGGAGACCCTTTGTTAAGGGCCTTAAAGTAGCTGATAAGGAGCTGGCTGGTGGCAGTGATAACTACCTTATAGTCTGGGCAAAAGGGAGCATAGCTAGTAAACCTGTGCCACCCTTTCTGAGGTGTGTGTGTGTGTGTGTGTGTGTGTGTGTGTGTGTGTGTGTGTGTGTGTGTGTGTGTGTGTGTGTGTGTGTGTGTGTGTGTGTGTGTGTGTGTGTGTGTGCGCGTGCGTGTGTGTGTGTGTGCATGTGTGGGTGTGTGCGTGCATGTGTATATAAATCAAACATCAAAGAGTGTGTGTGTCACCTACTTGTTCAGGGACACAAAGCACTGGTTGGACAGAAAGGGTGCTGGGGGTCTTGGCCTGGCCAGTCCTCTGAGATTTAAGTCTATAGTTGTGCCAGTGGGAAGTCTTACTGGGGATCTGAAGAAAGAGGGAGAAACCAACCCTGGACTGACTGTGGTCTCTGTGCGCTCTTAAGGGAAATTGCACTTGATGCACAGAGCTGCATCTGGAAATACTATGTTATCCTCTCAGTGTATGCCTCCCACTGTTGCCAGTGGTGAGGACTGAGGCCCCTTGATTACTGGTCCAGCAGTGGTTTGTCACACTGTACAACATGCTGTATAAGGGATTCATAGAAACAGTGCCAATCATTCATCTAGGCAAAGGTTATTATTCAGTAATACTTCTATTTCTCAGACCAGAAGGATCCTGGATGCCAGTGCTGAATTTTTCCCCCCAACCCTTTTTTCAGGGTTCTGAAATTATCACTACAAAACCTTGTACCTTTGACCCAACATCTACTTTTCTTTGTAAAACTGGATTTGGAAGACACCTGTCATCACATTTCTATTGTCAAGCATTTCAGGTATTTCTTAAGATTTGGTGTTTATGACTTACATCATCAGTTCTGTGTTTTACCCTTTGGAGTCTCCACAGCACTAAGCAGATTCACAAACGTCATTGCTTACTGTAGATTCCAAATCATTCACAGTTTTCCATATTGGAATGATTGTCTTATCTTTGTAGATTATTTTCCAGATGTTCAGGAACTGCCACTTAATTTGAGCTTTCAGTGCAATTTTCTGAAGTTTTCTCTCATCCATTTCATAGGATGGTTTTCCTGGAATGTCTGTTGGACTCAGCCTTGGAAAGAGCTTTTCTTCCTTCAGACAAAGTAGACATGTTTTATAAGTTCCACCAATTCTTCCTGAGATTCTTCAGCCTAAGCCAAGCATCAACAAGGGAATTATTCTGGATTATATGATACATGATTATCTTTTATCAGACTATACATGAGGAAAATTCTGTGGTACCACAGATCAATCTGGACTCAGCATTTATATCCTTTGACTTTTAAGATTCTAGTTCTGGGATTTGTAAAGATTGAGACTGCATGCTGGGTAGACCAGATAGCATGCACTCCAAGTCTTCCTTTTTCTCTCCTGAACCCACTCCAGTCAGTCACCAAAGACATGATGTGGTGAGCAGATTTAAAAGGAGTAAAGTGTAGACACTGTGAGACCCTGTAGACAAACATAAGCACATACATGTCAGAGAGATGTTGGCTGTTATCAATGCTTTGAAGGCCTTGCATAATCTTTGGACTCCAGGACCTGTGCAAATGAACCCAGACAAAAGAGTGATGTGGTACATACACAAACTGGGGATCCAGATCCTACCCTCTTTACAGACTGGCTATGACAACCTGGGAGGTAACCATTCAGCTCAATCTGACTCTTTAGGCTTTAAACATTCTATCAGAGCAAAACATTATTGCAGACAAGTTCAGCAGGACCAAGACTGACCACCCACACATGGAAACTTCATCCTTGGGTCTTCCAAGAATTAATCCAATTGTAAGGAACACCTTGTATAGATCTATTGGTCTCTTTTCAGAGCAGGCAACTAAAACAATTCTGCTCCATGACTCCTGGCAGTCAGGACTGGAAGATAGATGCATTCTCATTCCTATGGGCAGGAATGTTCATGGAAGCCATTCAGCACTCCACTGTTTACAAGGGTTCTTCTAAAGATCCAGCAGGACTCTCAAAAATTGTGGTGGTGGCTCCTTTCTGGCCATGGCAACAGTGGTTTTACTTTTTCAGTCTTGCCATAGCTTCCCCACAGACTAGATTTACTCACACAAGACACGGGGTTTTTGATACAACCCAGTCTGGAAACTCTTCAACTAAATGCCTGGGTGACAGAGTTGTGAAACCTATGAGGCACTTTTTTTCTGAGGATGTACAACAAGTACTAAAGAAGGCAAGACAGCTTGCTACAACAAATCACATATGTGCAAGTGGAAAAGAATTTCAAGTTGGTAGCACTCAAAGAATCAGGACCCTTTTCTGGCTCTAGTGCATCTGGTTCTTGTTTATTTGCGTTACTCTCCGTTAGTTTGTTGTGCTCTTCTATCAAGGTACATTTGTCAGCCATTTCTGCTTGCCTGCCCTTAGATCCCCACTTGCTAACAATGCTCAAGTTAAACAGTTTTTGAAAGGGGTCTTACATACTTGCCCACCTAGGAATCATTTTGTGCTTGAGAAGCTTATTTTGTCTCTGAACTAGCTCTTGAGGCTGATTTGATGTTCATAACATTGAAGGTCATTTTACTTATGACATCTGCCAGGTGGTTATCTGAGTTACAAGCATACATGGAGTGTCAACCCTGCCTCATTTTCACAAGGTCAGGGTTTCTTTAAGAACAAATCCTACCGTTATGCTTAAAGTCTTTTCCAAGTTTACTTTAAACAAGGCTATTAATCTCCCAGCCTTCTTTCCTGAGACAAAGAAGAAGGGGGAAATGATTTTTTACTCTCTGAATATATACAGGCCACTCAGATACTACCTAGACAAAACCTGACTTTCCAGGAAAGCTAAAAAGCTGTTTGTCTCCTATGAAGGTAAGAGGAAAGGACAACCAGTGACAAATTGAGTATTTCTAGATGGTCATCTCATGCTGTAACATTTTTTTTTAACACACACCAAAGTAAGCCACTTCCAGCTTACTTCTATAAAGTGGTGGCCTCGAGAAGTGTTCTAGAGGCAGCAACTTGGTCCTCTGTACAAACTTTTACAAAGCACTGCAGACCGGATTCCTTTTTCTAGGCCCAGAACAATTATTACAAGGACCATACACCAAGGGTTCTTAGAATGCTTATTTCTAGGTTTTGTGTTTATTTCACTTTTGGTTGTACAGTTCATGGCAAGTGGATTCTAACAAAATATTTGCTTATTTCATGTATTTATCTGTTTGCTACCCAGGTTATGTGAACTGATCAACAGACCCTTTTTCAACCACAAGCTGGTAAGAGTACATAAACATAAAGAGTTCTGTGCAGTTATAATTTCTGCTACACTTTTAGTATAGAAATACTGGTACATTTGAAGACATTAATATAATTGGCATATCTGAAGATATTAGATATAAGCCAATATGACCGTTAATAATTTATTCAGAACTGAAATAAATGACAGTTTATAAAATAAACAGAAATGAAATTCAAGCAGACAAAATGAAGACCTGAAATGTGCTATAAAAGCATACTTTATGCTCACCTTTCTTATTATTAGTTCTATTTATTATTATTATTATTATTATTATTATTATTATTATTATTATTATTATTATTATTATTTTTAATGATCTGTCCAAAAATATTTTCCTTTTTAGTCACACTGGTGCAGTCTTTTTCAGGCTGTGTCTATGCTTCCAGGTGCCATATTCAATTTGCTTTGTTGGTACGCTTCCATTTCTTTCTCTGTTTGCATTTCTTTCTGCATCTAAGTGTTGCATCTCTTCTTAGTTTATTGTTCTTGTATCTCTTTTCAGAAAAGAACTAAAATAATGACTTTGCTTTGGCTTACTGATTTCAGACAGGAGATAGTTGTTCTGTACTTAAAGCCTATTTTGTATTACTCTAGTGTTTTCAAACTTCCAAATGCCCCATTCCTGTGGTAGTCTGTAACCACGGAGGTTTATGTATAGTCATGGAATGAAGAGGGACTACACCAGTCTGCTCTGGCTACCCATGAAGTAGATTTGATTTCTTTTTATATTATAGGGGGCTTTAATGAGCATTATGCAATCAGTCAGATGCTTCCTTTCTTTGTGATCATTCTTCAGTCAGTAGAGTTACATGAGGATGACGAACTGAGCAGGAAGAGATTATAGAAGCTTAATACTTCTGTTAAGAGACAACAAATGTGAATCTCTGCTGCTGGAGTGGATTGATCAATATGTGAAAGAACATCTGAATATAGTCTATTCTCCTTCTTTCAGACAGAAGACTTTAAGTTGGATATTGCAGGGCAGTTTGAGGTGCTTGTGGGGACTGGGAGAGGACAGAAGTTAGGGAGCAATTAATGAGGTTACAGCAGGAGCTGTAGTTTCTGAATTGGTCTCCCCAGAGTATCTCCAATGTAGCATTTGCTGTGGAGCTCTAAAGTGAGATGTTCAAGGCCAGGCTTCGGATAGGTTGTGTACAGCTATCCATATGTTTTGCATACACAACTTTAAGCAGTTTCCAGGTGGGAGAACCTGGTAAGGTCAGCTGCTTACCTGAGATTATAATCTGCGGCATGGCCGGCCTTAGGCATAGGCCAACTAGGTGGCCGCCTAGGGCGCCGCTGTAGCAGGGGCGCTTTTCCAGTATTTATTTGGTGTAGGTAGACCAGGTTGGGGGCACCTGGGTGGTGTGTGGGGGGCGCTGTGGAGCCCTTTTGCCTAGGGCACCAGCTGACCTAAGGCCACTGTGCGAAAGGCATATAGCTATGTAAATGCAGTCAGGATGGCTAGTGGGGCTTAGCAACATAACAAAGCAGAGACAAGCAGGGAATTTTGCTTAAATGGAGTGCCTCATCATCAGGTGATGTAGACTTTAACAGCTCTTATACATGAACAAGAAAAATAAGATAACAGCTTAATGTACACCCAAGGGAAATCTTTGGTGTAAACAGACTTCAGTGGAGATCCATGTCACTTGTTCAAGAAGGTGGACATCATGTTGTTGGATGTGAATTGAAAAGCAGTAGAAGTGGGACAATTCCTTGTTGAGTTGATGGAGACAGTGATTGTTTTGATGTCTAAGCCACTGAAGAGTAGAACCAATACAAAAGATGTATGCAAGTCGAAAGAAGACCAAAACCAAAAAACAGGACTTGCAAGAGTGCCCAAATGAAGGTCAAAAACCAAACTTCTTTGATGAACACAAGCACTTTATTTCCTTAACGCTGCAACACAAAAGAATACGTTTTCGACATAGAATCCAAGTCTTCATCAGAGAGAGACTGAAGAGTAGAACTAGTCCTGGCAGATGTATGTTGACCTCCTTGATTAACGTTATGACCTACTTGCAAAGGAGCTGAGGTTGCTGAAGTCTGTGTTCTTTGCAGATGATTGTTATTGTCAGAGACTTGCAAGTATACAGAAGCACTTGGACACTTTTACAATATTGTTTGGTTTACAATACGTCAACCTCTTTTGAGAATAGTAAATTCTTACCTATGCATAAGATCTTGCCAGTAAAGGTGGCATTTTTGGTCAATTTTACATGGGGGCTGAAGAGTTATGAAGGGTTCAGAAGATTAATTGGGGAATTTGTTGGGGCCATACTCTTTAATGGTTTTGTCCATTCCAGCTAGGGTGAAAGTGCTATGAATATGGTGCTTCCCACATCTTCATAGACTGATGTATCATCTTCAAATTTATCTATAACTTAAAGTGTCTGGAAAGGATAGAAATACTAGTTAATAATTTTCTGTGAGATGGTCAAGTGGCCACAGGTAAATAAAGCACCTCTGTTTATGCCCAAATTCAACTTCCATTTTATTTGAGAACTTATTTCTTAAGCACTTAAAAAAAACAAGTGAAATGTAAGAATATAGTCATTCTTATAAACATAGTTATTGAAACATTTGAGACTTTTTTTTAATCAGATATGCTTTGAATATACCTAGTGTGCAATTGATTTAAAGTATGTAATTAAACAAACAAGAAATGTGCATGCATTAAAATAGAAAACATTGTCTTTAATAATAAGAAATAAAATAAGCAGAGAAGACAGCAACTGCATATTAAATAAAGTTCACTGAATCAAATCAAAGACAGTACAAGCAACACTTTAAGTAAAACAAAGAGGTTTTCTCTGACATTCCTGCTGTATCATCTAGAAACAAGCATGTAAAATTATCCTACTCCAGTGCCCTACTCTGCCATTTTAAGCCACACAAGTCCAACACAATTCTAAAGCCAAAACTCAAAAAACTTCGTCGTCATGATCAAAATCCACAAATCAGACTCAACATGTCCAAGGCAGTGTTTAACCATATATCTGCAATAATGGATTAAAACAGGTCCAGAAGCAAAAGACCCATGAGCAGCCAACAAAACAGAAAAGCTGCTTTAGGCTCAAAGCCAAAGACGGCGGACACATTGTCTTTTGACACCTATAGGCAACCAAACTGATGGCAGATATAGTCCAATTTACTATCCCACTTGCAGAGCATTGCATACCAGTGGTGGGTACAAGCATACAGGTGATCCCAAAGCAGACATAAAACAAGCATGAACAACCACAAAAACGTTGGTGTCAACTTATTCAGTCCATCAAAAAGGACAACACATGAACTACCAACAATGGATCTGGCATCTTTAGCTTTTTCAAAGCATTAAAAGGGACTATACATGAAGTGCTGAAGAAACCATATTTCTATAATTCTAAAATAATGTATCTCTGTTGAACACTGCAACATAACATAATGCAACCATAAAACATAGTCCACAGGCAGGTCAGTGCATCCAAGGAGCAAAACATGTGTTGTAGCAATTTACTACAAAATTAGTACTCAGAATCCAAAAGCAATAAATTAAAAATAATGATCAAACTGATTTGGTTTCATGAGCCATCCAACAACTGCCCAAACAGCTGTGAGGTATGGGTGTTGCATTTAGCCAAATGTCAGATGGTGTCTCTATCAGGGGAAACTGCAAGAAGAGATTATCCATTGTTTAGGTGACTTAAAAAGTGTTGTGACCAGGGCAAGAAAAACCTGCTTAGGAGAAGCCAGTTCAGTAGTTGCATTAGGGTAACCTTAGGAAGATAGCCAGAGTGATAGGCCATTGCTTAAAATGGATACTAAATGCACCATATGGAAGGGGTATTGATGAAAGAAGCTATGTCTGGAGAATGAAATGTGTGTGTCAAGAGGGGATCAGAACTGCAAGAGATGTGGAAATGGGTGAGCAGTTAGTGGTGATGTCTTGTTCCTTGTTATGCTAGAAGCACAGGATTCCTTATAGGGACCAGAGGGAGCCCAAGAGAGTTCTTTCATCTGAAGTGAAGAGTTCACAGATAGTAAGCCTGCAGGTACCATTCTGTATTATATAATAAGAGAAAGAAAAAAGTTAGGAACAGATAGCAGGAATGGACACAGACAGCTATTTCGTTTAGTAGCCTAGGGTAGGAAGAGGAAAATCGTGTAACCAGCTGGTGAATGAAACTTTCAGAGGTCAGTTGGAGATGAGCGTTGCATAGAACTGGGAGAAGAGAATCTGTAGCACTGAGCTACAACATCAGTTGGTGAGGTAATATGCAGCTATTGGGGAGGTATAAATATTGCTTCTTTATGAAGTGATATCTTTCATTACTATGCCTCTCAACCTGCAAACACTGAAAATGGGCCCTTGAAAAGTAGTTATATACAGCTAAAAATTTGGGCATGTAATTAGCATGAAATCTGAATACCATATATGATAGAATTATTCCTGCTTCCAGCAGGAATGTGGGATCCTACTCAGAAACACATTCAAAAAAACAGATGGTGACAAAAGTGATGGAAAAATATAAGCACATTCTCAAAGAAATAGTGTAAAATCTGTTGAATTTAATGAATTGCATTGCAAAACTACCACACAAGGTCATTTGTTTTTGCTTCAGAAAAAGGGAGACGTAAGATTTGTGCCCTCTTTAAATTAATGTCACCACTAGTATGTTGATCATGTAATGTATTTCCTGTGCACTAGAGAGCTTCATAAATCATGTGTGATGGGAGGGGGGATTCAGAAAATTTGTGTGATGGAGTAAATCAAGCATGGAAATAGGGATATGCCTCCAAAAATAAGGACGTCCTGTGCGGGTGTAAATCAGGCCTGAAAATGGAATATTCCCTAAAAATAGGGACAGTTAAGAGGTATGTGTACCACTTGTATGTGATCATAGGATCATAGGAGATTACTAGGCTATCGACCCGGAAGTCAATTCAAGCCTAGCCATTTCATCCCAATGTAATACACCAAAATAAGACAGCGTAACAGTGCAGGTAAGGAGACTAAAATCACATCAGTCTGATGAAGTTCAAGTTATTTGTTTGGATGAAAGCACTAATTAAACTATACCTTTTTTAAGGTTAATAACTTGTTTGATGTGGTTTTAGTCTCGTCACCTGCACCATTACAATGTCTTATTTTGGTGTACTGGTTTTTTGCTTTTCCTGGTTTGTCATCCCAATCATGCCTCTCAACCTCACAGCACAAAAAATCTGGACAAACCCAGAAAAAATGAGGGACAAAGGCCCATAAAATAGGGACAGATTTTAAATATTGCTCTTACAAACTTAGAAAGTTGATGAATGACAGAGATATATACACACAATTTGAAAACTGTCTATTAATTAGGAGTTTACACCAATAATAATAGAAACACTATAGAATGTCATGCGAGCCCTAATGAATATGAAGCCTGATATTCATAGTATGTTGAATACTAGAAGCAAACATTGCAAACCTACAAAAGCACATCAGTGAAAATGTTAGAATTAAAGAGAGAGCGTGTGCCAGCGTTACAAAGAAATGCAAGGTGTGAATATAGCCAGCCAAGCATGGCTGATATAAAACATTATAGCTAAAACCATACTTACAACTGGAATCTTGACTATCAGAAATGTGGATAAAGTAGATAGGAACAGGGAACACATACGGATTCTGATGAAGTTCCTATACAATAAACAGGAATGAAAGCTTACTTCACCACTATGGCTGTTCATTTATTTATTTTATTTTTTCAGCATTAATTTTTTGGTTTATTTTCTACAATTTCAGAAGTTTTTGATATAGGTAAGTAGCTTCTTCTGGTATTTCTCGGTGTTAAGTGTGTATATATACATATATATATATATATATATATATATATATAGAGAGAGAGAGAGAGAGAGAGAGAGAGACATCTAGGACTATTGAATGAAAGTTCAATAGTCTGAATCCGCAATCACCAAACACAATTTAATGAAAGCGCTTTCGTTAAAGTGTGTTAAAAAAAAAAACAAAAAAAAAAACAATAAATCTGCTTTTATGCAGAGGGGAAAGCCCCCCTGAACCCCCCCCCACTTTAATTTTCTCACTTTGAGATCGCACTACAGTGGGGAAAAGGGAATATTCCCTTATCTGCACCATAGTATGATCTCCACTTTTGGTGAAAAGCACTTTCGCTAAGTATGCCCGACCGATAGTGATTCGGAGATGTTGTTATTTGGAGATCAGTATGGCTCCCATATATATATATATATATATATATATATATATATATATATATATATTTAAACATATATAAAATGTATAATAACTTACTGAACATGCAGTAAACAGAGACAACTTCTGGGTCTCCATAAAAACTCTTATGTCACAAAACAAACCTGTTAGTTTTTATTTATTAATTTATAAATAAATAAATAAATTAATTAATTAATTGACATTTGATTACTGTGAAAGTCCGACTGAGTAGAAGCCCATTTCAGAGGAGGCCTGGGGAGAAAAGCTCCAAATTATTATAAAACATTTTAAGAACAATATTTTTGCATTCTTCAAAAATAAAAGAAAAACATCTGCAGTTTAATTATTATAACAAATTAGACATAATATAAAAACATTGGTTAAGAATTGATACACAGTATATGACAACCATTTAATATTTAGAGAAATTTTACACACTTTGTAGAGAAATTAACGGCAAGTTAGTCTAATACAAATAGTAATTGCAATATGAAGTGAGAGAAAAATAGACACGGTATATTTAGAGAGAACGTCAGGGAAGAGAATTAGATATTAAGGAAATAAGTGAAGAAGGAAGACTAAAGAGCTATAAGGAATGAAAACATACTTTTTTACATAAAGGGATATAGTTTATCCTGATTTTGAGCAAGAACAGAGACAGATTTTAGCTAGGAAGTCTTTCAGAGTGGTTTAGAAATACGGGAGGGAGGGAGGGTATAGATCTGATGGATGTAAGTAAGGAGATCCAGGCCTTAGCAACCTTGTATGAGTACAGACAGTACCCATCAGATTTGCTAGGTTTGTAGACGAACAGGAGTTTTTGGTCACTGGATTGCAAAGAATGACTGGGAACATAGTTATGCAGAATATTTTTTAGTGCTGGACAGGCAGATAGATGCTGGATAATTTTATAGGTGGTAAGAAGTTGTGTATATGTTAGTTCATGTGGCAGTTCTAACCAATTTAGGCTTTTATGAATGGGGTATGTGCTGCAAATTTAGCAACTTTGTTATAGCATTATTCAAGTTTTAATTTTTGTAAAGCCTGGAGGTTAGTAAGGATGAGAGCACCATAAAGAAGAGTGGGGTAGGGGGATAAGTAGTGGCAAGTGTAGTTTTAGTTGCGTCTGTGAGAAAGTTTTTGATTCTGTAAAGCGTCCCTAGTTTTTGATGAGTTTTTCGTATGAAATTTTGTATATGCTGGTCGAATGTAAGATTATCATCCACTATAATCCCTAATAGTCCGCTATGAGAAGTAACTTCAAGTATACTTGTTTCAGGCCATCCAAGTCAATATATCATCCCTCTCAGCTACAGTCCACTCCAGCTTGTCATTATAACATGCAATCATTCTCTCTCTACCCCACTACATGATATTCTGAATCATCCCTCCATTCTGTTTCAAATGTATTTCCCATAATGGCATACAGAAATATCTATAATCAATAAACTATGCTTTCAATCCCGGTTTTCATTATTTGCATCCAGTGAGGCTTAACAAAGCAGCAGCTTTTTTTTTTTTTCAATAGCATTTACAACTTATCTCTAACTACTGCCATTTTACTCCTCAGTTTCAAGTATACATTTTTTGTATGTTGTTTTTGGTCTGCAGTCACTCATTTGAACTCCCTACTTGACCCAATGTTCTCCCTCTGCAAGTCCCATCTTTGGCAGCATACCAGTGTGACCCACACTGGGATGGTCTCTCTTTTTGGAGATCACCCGAGTCCAGAGCTACTAAGATGATCCTTAAGCACAACATACCCTTCAGTTTCAGAAATGCTTGGTCATTGGCATCTGTTCATTTGGCATTAAGGGACAAACAACAGAGGCAAGATCTAAGACCAACTTACGATAATGGCTATCAAGCCCAGGAAAGCCTTGACATGTAGTTGTGCAATAGGTTTAGGCCGATTCCATACTACATCTATTTTTTTTGAGCCCAAGACTTTATTATTCCCCTGTCTGTTATGGCACTCCTCCACCTTGCCTAGCTTGCACTCAGTTGAGTTTACTTTACTGTAAGTCTATCTTGGTGTCGGGAGTCTAGAATATTCTGCACTTTAGGGAGATTATTTTTTCATTCCTCAGAGAAAATCATCACAATCATCCAGGTAGGCTACTGAATACCTTGTGTAGGGTCTGAGTACTCTGGCTATTATCCTTTGTAATATTGCAGGTGCTCCATGGAGATTAAATGCCATGACTCTATAGTGGAACAGAGCATCTGACATGGAAAATGCATTTTTTCCTTTTACTTCTGGAACTGATGGAATTTACCAATAGCCTTTAGTTAAGTCTTAATTGGAGAGTAACCTCACCTTGCCTAACTTTTCCAGTAGTTCATCCACTCTGGACATAGGGTATGAGTCATATTTGGAGATACTGTTTAGTTTTCTGAGGTTGTTGCAAAATCTGGTAGATCCATTAGGATTGGAGACCAGTACAATTGGGTTATTCTACTCACTTTGGGAATCTTCTGTGACCTCAAGTTTTAGCACTTTCTGTAACTCTTCCCCAACTGTTAGGTACTGAAACTCTGGTATCTGGTTAACTTTTCACCAGGCACAGTTTCAGTATTGTGCAGGATTAACTTCGTTTTGACAGGCAACTCTGAAAATATATGTCTATTGCTCAATATCAACTCCTTAATCTCTTCTTTCCAGGACAGTGACAGTGTGTCAGCTATCTTGACTTCAGGACACATGGGGGCTTTAACGTCTTATGCAAGCATACTAACTACAGATACCTCAGTTTATTTCCAACAGTTCAGATCATTTATGTAGTAAATCTGTTATGGTTTCTTTTTTCCAGGTTATTTCACTTTATAATTTACTTCATCTATCTGTTCTATAACTTCAAAACATCATTACCCCTTTGCAAGGAATGCATTATTAACAATGGGCTCCAACACAAGTACTTCAAACACTATAAGCTGTGCTTTTCCATTATAGTTTCTTTGTTGTGTTTCCCATGCCTTCTCCATAAGCTGTTTTATTATAGGAGTTCTTGTTCTTAACTTCCTTTGTAGGTATATAAAATGCTGTATCATACTTTTAAAAGGGGTGTTTCCTCTTCTTTAGTCTCCTTTACTATGTCTAACAATTATCATGGGTTTCTGTCACAGAGCAGTTTAAGTGAATCCAGTTGAAGTTTGGGTACTTCCATCATGGCAAAGAAGAGATATGGGAGCAATTGGTCCCAGGATTTTTCCTTCTTGTTCTGCAGCTTTCCTTAATATAGACATTATGGTTTTATTACATCATTCAAGTAGTCCATCTGTTTGCAGAAGTTATACAGGGAGTGCTTATCTGCTTTACCCTAAAGGATTGGCAAAGCTCATGCATTACCCTGGCCATGAATGGGATGCCTTGTTCGATATGAATTTCTTGAGAAATTTATACTCTAAAAAAATGTACTAGCTCTGTAACTACAGACTTAGAATTAACTCTTTGTAAGGGTATTGTTTCAGAAAATTTTGTTGCATAATCAAGTATTGCTAGTATATTTTAACTTCGCAAGTGGACCTATACTGTCCATTGCTGTTTACCGAAATGGGATTTCTACTATAGGCAAGGAAATCAAAGGGTTCCTAAACCCTAGCTTAGGCACTGTCTTTTGACATCCTGAGCAAGCTGCAAAAAATGTTTCTATGTCCTTCATAATACCAGTCCTGTAAAATTTGTCTAAAATTCTTGCCTTTGTCTTATACATCCCTAGATATTCACCAAAAATTTAGTTGTGCACCAACTTCATTACTATTGTTCAAGAAGGATCTGGTTACAATAACTGAGTCACTATTTGTTCACTTTCTTTAGTTTCTCTGTAGTGCAAGTAATATTGTAGTTTAAAGTATAGATATGATGTGGGGCTCTGTTCATTTGTTTATCCCTATACTCTGGTCATATTATCTCTAGGTCTGTATAGTGTGTTGTCTTTCCATTGGGCCTTCTTAAAGTTGAAATGATTTATCTGTAGTTCCAACAGGTCAGTATTACCTTCATCAGTAGCCTGACATGAGGTGTAAGTTTTTGCCTCTTCCCATGCAAGGATAAGAACAGCTTTTTCCACTTCATCTAACTCATTCTCTAAAAGAGGTAATTTATGAAAATAATTTTCTTCTTCTAAGGTGCTGGTGTTTTCCTGTATCTGCTTCGGAAATGCCCTTACTTTCTGTTCTCTTAGAGTCTTACTTCTGTTTCTATTTAGCTGTCTGCTATGATATAACAGAGAGAAGATTATGATTCTGATTTAATTTATATTCCACTGTTTCTTTAATATGAGAGTCATTTGTCTCTCTCTTAATTTTAATACAGATATACCTTAGGGTGATCCAACCATGGAACCACTCCTTTCAGTTTCTGTACTGATGTAATTTGTTACCATACTTATGGGAGTCCTTGGGTAAGACTCAGTGTCAGGTTAGTAAACCCATCCACTGTAGATCAATGTGTGTGTATGTGCATTTAAGAAGCTATCCAAGGGCTTACACAAGTGTATAAATACTGAGCACGTGCAAGTCTGACTGCCATTTTGTAGTTAGCTGTTAAGATGTAAACATGTATGTATGTAAGATCTGTCTGTTAGCTAGTTCATTCATATTTAATGATGCTGCTATCCATCCTGATGTTTTTCTAAGTATTAAAGCATCCTTCTTGCTGTATGTGTTAGAGACGAATGAGCGACATGGTGCCAGAAGTGGCATGACTAAAGGGCATGGGGTCAGAACCGGCATACCCAAAGGGCATGAAGTTAGAGGCGGCATGGCCAAGACGACTTAAGGTACTTGTTTAGAACTGGAGGAATATACAGCAGTAAATCATCCCTAAAATGTACAAACTTCACAAAACAGTTAGAAACGAATTTCAGATATCAAAACTTGCTCAGCACTATTTCTTTTTCATGGAATATGAAACGAGACATGCAGAATGCTCTAAACAATATTTGTATAAACCAATATGTATGATATTGACAAAAATATTCAAATTACTATGGAAAATGTTTGAAATAAAGTCCGAATTGCATAAAATAAATAAAATAAGGGGAAATGACCACATTTTCGCAAAGCATATATTTTTAATATTAAGCAAAGGTGTCTGAGTTATCAGAAGTGTATAAAGTGTTCCCATGTTTGTGCAGTGTTACAGTCAAGTTATGTTGCAAAAGTATAGCCATTACAAGGCATATTTCACAGAATACAGCTAATACATGTTTTGCAAAATATAGTATTTCAAAGAGTTTATTGTGAATTTGAATGTTGTTACAAGCACACAGAACTGTTTGTACATAATTACAAGGGCTATATTTTCAGTGTGTTTGTGCATACTTTGTGGGCATGGCAGATGGATTTTGAAAACCCAGTGCACTTGTGTTTGACAATAATATTGCTTTGAACTAGAGAGTGTTTGAGCAAGAGTACATTTTCATACAGGCTACATTTTCTGATAAAGATGACTGTACAAAGCATTTATTCTACTTAATTTATCTGCGTCAGAAGCCATTGAAAGGGAGTGTTCATTTGTGTATGCACCTGCTATTTATGCTGGAGAGGGGGAAAACTATCATATTGTTGTACCAACTGAGTCAAGGGAGGACCCAGAGTGCTTAAAATGTAAATTTGAGAAATGTGTAACCCTCAGATAAATGTTTCAATGAAAAGGCACTTATTTTACACAAGTGAGCAAAAGCCTGGTGAAACTTTTGCAGCATATATAACTGACCTGATTAATAAGGTTAAAACATTCAGATTTGGTGATTTAAGGGATGAGTTGATAAAAGACAGACGTGTGTGGTATAAAAGATGATGCTGTGAGAAAGATTTTGCTTTGTGCTAGTGGTTTAACTTTGAATAAGACCATTGAGATTTGTCAGATATACAATCTCGCAGTAAAGCACACAAATATGCTAACAACCAAGACTAGCTCTAGAAGGCACAATGATAAAGCTCATGTTAATAGCATGAAGTACGTGGTTAAAAGAAACAGGCCCAGGCACATGGCAGCAGCTGTAGCCCCTGCAGAACTCACTGGCAAACCCCAGAACTTTCTACCAAATTCCAGAGTTTGTACAGTCTTAGTGAAGTATAAGAGTAAGTCAGAAAACTCCAAGCATGGGCTCCAACCTTGTTTCATTGCCAACTGTCGTAACTGTGGTGGAAGCCATGAATCTAAAAGGGAGAAATGTTTGGTTTGTGGTCAATAATGTCACAAATGCAATAAATAGAATAATTCCAAGAGGTTTTGAAAATCAAAAGGCCCACATTCTTTTATTAAAAGGGAACATTTTAAGAAATGAGTTGATCAGTTATCCAGTGGCAACCCTACCCTTTATGTCAATGGTGTGTCAGTGCTTCATGAAACAGTCATTGCAGTAGATTTAAGGGCAAAGAATGAAGTATTTTGTACTGTTTGGATAAATGGAAAACCCATAGAGCAAAAAGCTGACATAGGTTCCAAGTGCAATGTTATGTATGCAGAAACATTTGCTAGAGTGTAGCATACTGAAAAGCTTGATTTGGCAAGGTGTGCAAAGCTTTTTGCTTATGGAGGTGAAGAAATTCAAACTGAAGGCTCAGTAGTGCTTTCATGTTACTCTGCTGGAAGACATTATGACTTGTTATTTTATGTGGTCAGGAGGCATGTCCAGTCATTATTAGGTTCATAGGTTCATAAGTTGGTACTAGGCTATCAGCCCTTGGGCTTATACAAGCCTAGCCTTAACAATTCCCTGGCTATTTCTTCCCACAATATTTACTTCCCTGGACCCCTGTCTAGCAGGGCGACTGATGTGATCCCCGGGGTGGATTTCCTATCTCCCATCCAATCGTCAATCAGGTTCAGGAGACAGGATCGGTCCTTCACAAACCCAAACTGGGTGGAGTCCAGTGTTTGAAGGTTGCCAATGTCTTTGTTTATAAGCTCCATGATAATACATTCCATGGCCTTGCAGATCAAGCTCGTCAGACTGATGGGGCGGTAGTTCCCAGGATCCAAGTTGGATTCCCCCCTTGTGGAGTGGGCACGAAGCCTGAGGTGAGGCTATGATTAAACATGACACCTAGGTGAGGTGCCAGTTCATTTTGTAGTTCATGTAGTACACATGCCGGGATGTCATCTGGTCCCATGGATGCTGTAGTCCTAGCTTTGGAGAGTGCGGATTTTACCTGTGTAGCCATTATTACTGGAACTTAGCAGTCTTTCGGTACTGAGATGGGCCCTTTAGGGGGTGAGAGGGGGGTGAAGTTGGCACTGAATCAATCTGCCAGGATACTTGCAATATCCTTGGGATCAGTATATTTAATGCCATTCTGTTGCAGCTCAGAGCAGATCTGAGCATTGCCATTTAGATTCTTGACATAGCTATAGAATGCCTTGTGGTTGTCTTTGGAATCTTTGGCAATTTTATTTTCGTAAGTAGTTTTGGAGGATTTTATTAGGGATCTCAGCTTCTTACTGAGGCTGGTAAGGGAATTTTTTGCATCCTGGGATTTTCCTCTTTTCTGCAACAGTTTCTTCCTTTTGTTGTAAAGTTTGCTTATGGCAAGGAACCACCAGATTGGCTTCCTTTTTTTGGAGGAGAGCAATTTGGTTCTATTTGGGATGGCAAGATTCATGCACGAGTGGATGAGCTTGTACAGTGCCTTAGTGTAGGATTCAGCAGTCGAACTTTCAGATCCTGTCTGCATGGGTGTCATGAAGTTTGTCACTTCTGACTTGAGTAGCATGAATTTGGCTTTGGAGAAGTTTTTTACCGAGGTTTCCTTACTGGAGGGTGGGGGAGGGATGTGAATGTCAAGAGTGATTAGCTTATTGTCAGACCTGACCAATAAGGGGGTGACCACAGGTGTGGAGCATCGATTTCCCATGTTGATAATGACCAGGTCTAAAATACTGGAGCCCCTGGTGGGACTATGGATTAGCTGATCCAGGGCATTGGAATTTATGAATTCCAAGAACCGTAGGGAAAAGGTGTTGGTACATGAGTAGTTTTCCCAGTTAATGGCAGCGTAGTTAAAATCACCCAGTATTAGGGTGTTTGGTTGTATCTTAATATTTTCCAGTATGGTTAGAAAGGTGTAGTGAGAATCTTGAGGCATGGTGGGGGATCTGTAGCAAGCTACAATTTGGATTGCAGTCTTATCTAGTGTTAGTTGCACCTGGAGAATTTCAGATGCTTTCTGTTGGGCAACTAGCCTGGTGGTGTGAATATCCTTGGTGAATATGGATACTCCTCCACCTTTAGTGTTTCAGTCCTGGTTTGGTAGTCGAAACGTGTGGTAAGAGTTGTAGCCTGGTATTGGAGGGGTGCTCTCTGAAGCCTTGAACCAGGTCTCAGTTACTGCACAGATATCAATGTTGTCCATTTTTAGGAGTGCCTCAAGAGAGTGCATTTTGAGGTTTAGACTTCTAACATTGAATAACATTACCTTCAGATTTTGCATGCTTGTATCTGTTATGGTGGTGGTTTTGTCCTTTGAACTTTGCCTAAAAAAGGCACTATAGGGGTGGCAAGAGCCTTAGCCAGTAACCTGAATCCCAGGGGCGACATGTGCAGACCATCTCTGGCAAAGCATTGTGGTCTGTCAATCATGTCGTCCCAGGCAGACAGATACTGGATCCCCTTTGGATGACACCAAACGCTTAGCCAATTGTTGAAGTCAATCATTTTGTCCTTATAATGTAGTATCATTCTAGGCGAAGGCAGGGCTAGGGTCATACCTGCCTGGGCCACATGATCCGTGAGCTCTTCCATGTCTCTTTTCATGTAGTCCAGGGAGGTACGTCTCAAGTCATTCACTCCAACATGGACAAATGACAGAGTCATATTTGTACTTGTTGAGGAGTGACTTGAGTGCATGTATGTAGTGGATCCTGGCACCCGACAGGCAGCTGACTGTAATTTTCTCCTTGTTCAACCTGGTGAGTGGGACATCAGTGTGCCTGACTATAGAGTCACCTATGACTAAAGTGTTGGGTACGTTGTCTTGCCTTAGGGGCTGTTGTTGGGTGGCACACTGGTGTTGTGAGCTATGTGACACTTTGGATGTGATTGGTGTTTGTTTGCATTTCAGTTTCGGAGGTCCTTGCTCATTGGACAGGTTATTGTTAAGGGCCTTTGCATATAAGGGTTTAGTGTTGCTATGTGTGGGTGTTGGTGGTGTGGGTTTAGAAGGGCTATGTTTTGCTTGAGGTGTAGTGCAGGTGTTAACCTTCTCCTCTTGACTGTCTAGCACAATCTTGGGTGGAGAGAGCTTTGCTTCCAGTTTGGCTATGTAAGTGCATCTCTCACTGGTTGTAGTGTTGGGTGGTAGGAGGAGAGGGTTGTCTGTGTACATGAGACAATTGCTGCATTGTCCCAGTATGCCCAGATTCACCAGGTGGACAGGAGAAATCAACAACCCTTGGACATGCCTTGTTTGGTGCTTTTTTTTTTTTTTTTTTTGTAAAGTACAAGAGCTGTTTTCCCTTACCTTAGCAAGGTGCTTTGCAACTATAGGCTGTTTAGTGCCTACAATTAATTTCTCCTTATTAACAAGGAGAGTTGAGTGCTTGTATCAGTTTAAGGCTTCCTAGCTTTCTAGCAGGTTTTAGAGCAAGTGCTAGTCACAGGGGTGCTTAAAGGTAAGATGAAAAAAAAATGGTTTATCCTAAACACTGCAGTGTGCACTAGAGGAGTTAGATGTGAAAGTAGGTAACTTAAGTTTTTCCTGTTTAGTGGAGAGTCACTATTTTTAAAACAGTAAGATAAATTGAAAGGGGGTGGTCACTTTTGTATTCTGGTACTATGGAATACAGTAGAATGCCCAATATATTTAAATAGTCGAAGGGGAGTGATTTCGCAAAATGATAATTTTGCGCTTACTCACACAAGCCAGTAAAAGCAGAGAGGAAATGAGATATATGGTCAAATTAACATAAGGGGCAGGCTACTAGAAAGACAGTGGTGTTTAAGAACACAACAGTAACTGGGTGAGAAGGTGGGGAAAAAAATTTCGCCTGACTCACAAGAGACAGAGCTGTGGTCTCTTTTCAAGTTTTAATATGGAGTTAAAAGCAGAATACAAGTAAAACACAAGGTAAAGAAAACAAATCACAGTATTTAAAATAGAAAAATGCAATAAAGTAATACAAAATACAACAAATAAAAAGCAAACTAAACTTTCCCTCACAGCAAAGTGTAGTAGAGTCTGGGTGAGCCTTTCTAGTAAAGCTCTGAAATGTTTTATTTTACCCCTTAAATAGAAGGTTTAGTTCCTAGTTCCACCCCCCCAGTTCACAGATGATTAACCTTAACTGTCCTGTTCTACCTTATGTGTGAGCCCTTAATTGATCTGTTCTGATTTCTGCCTGACTCACAAGAGAAAGAGCTGTGGTTTCTTTTCAAGTTTTAATATACAGTTAAAAGCAGAATACAAGTAAAACACAAGGTAAAGAAAACAAATCACAGTATTCAGAATAGAAAAAGGCAATAAAGTAATCCAAAAAACAACAAATAAAAAGGCCTATTCATCAATAACTCTTACTCAAACTGAGAAGCAGTATGCCCAGATTGAGAAAGAGCTTTTGGCAACTGTGTTTGCATGTTCGAAATTCTATGATTATGTTTATGGTAGACCTATCCAGATCGAAACAGATCATGAACCTCCAGTCACTATCTTGAGACAGCCTAAGCATTCAGCTCCAGCCAGATTGCAACATATGATGTTGAGACTGCAGAAGTATAATTTTACTCTTGTCTACAAGAAAGGCAAACTTCTTTGTCTTGTTGATATATTATCCAGATCGCCCAGAAATACAACAGAACAGTACGAGAATGAGTCTTGATTTTGAAGTCATGAAAGTGAGAAATATTTCTTCCACGTGTCTTGTTGAGCTAAAAGATCACAGAAACACAGATCCAGTTTTACAAACGCTCAACCACTTTATCAATTAAAGATGGCTGTCAAAGCAATCAAGTTTACCTCAAGAAGTGCTTGTGTTGTCTATTCACTTGTCTAGTCACTCAGAATGGTATGCAATTTATGTAGGAGCTGAAGAATCCAGAAGTTACTGCAGAATGGCAAAAGGCAGATTGAACAGCTCTTGTGGCAGGTAAGAATTCAGCATTGTGGCACTTCACAGGTTTAGTTTCAGATACAGACCCTTGACTAGCCTGTGAGCTGATATGACTTGTTTTTCAGGTATAACACTGTTACTGTTAGTTGTGCAATAGTTTGCTGTGAGTCTTGGAATAGAATATTTAAACCAAATTAATTCAGAAAGTAATACTTTTTGCTTGTTTACAGGAGAAGACTCACTCTTGTATTAGCTGAGGGCTTGCCAGTAGCCCGTGGTGCTTGTGTTAGATTTACAATTTGCTACTTTTGTTAAAAACAAGCATTATTAATTAATGTTTCAAAAGATTTACAGTCAAGCTAAGGCACTCACTTTCTTATCTTACCAGGGAATGCATTTTTGCGTGTATCTACAGGTAATATTTCACCACAAAAGGGAGAAAAAAAGGCACAATAACAACTAAATGACAAATCCTCCGCATCTCAATGGTCCTCCAATAAAGCAAGTAACCGAATCTCAGGCACAAAACAAGTTTATTGCAGCAGTAAAGTCTCGCTCATAAACACTACACTTGTGTAATACGTTTTCATCCTTAACTTCTTCAGATACAAACAGTACACACATCCAAACCTTAAATAACCCCCAAAATGTTAAATTCTCCAATAAAAACAGCCATATATTACTTTTGTAAGAAAAACACTTTACCTAAAATTCATTTCACTCTCCCAACTTAAAAAATCATTATAAATACAAAGCACTAAGTTCCTAAAACTTTTTAATTTATCTAAAACAATACATTAATAAGTGTAACTTAATACATAAATTCTTGTTAAAATTCAACCTCTCAGTAATAAAAATAAATTTTAAAACTCCCTGATATTTAAACACATCTATTGATAGAAAATACATGCACCCCTTCAAGAGGCCAATAAAAATATTATCTCATTCAAAACCAGTACTTCCAAAGAATCAAACAATAAAATTTGTTTTAAAGTTTATATTTATCACAAGACTAAACTTAAATGTACATATTATGTTGGAATACCTCATTATCCCCGTAATTTCAATAGTTCTATAACCTGGCCGGTCTAAGTTTTAAAACTGGGGATAGGGATGGGTCTGTATTACCTGAACAAAAACCTGACTGAGCGAATCTCAGTTGAGTGACACATAAAAAGTGAAAACCGCTAATTTTGAACATGTGAAACTTAACAAGTAAAACAG
This sequence comes from Protopterus annectens, assembly GCF_019279795.1. NCBI lineage: Eukaryota > Metazoa > Chordata > Ceratodontiformes > Protopteridae > Protopterus > Protopterus annectens. The sequence goes on along the minus strand of NC_056744.1, from coordinate 897,987,975 downwards.
GTAAACTCTCACTAACTGTTTTATGCAGACGGCAAGCCCCCTGCATCCCCCACATGGGGGGCTGTGCTCCCCTACTTAAATATACCAACTCCGAGATTGTGCTACATTGAAGTAAAGGGACGAATTCCCTACGGTGATCTCCATTCATTCTTGTGATATTAGTGGTTTTCGCTCTTTATGTGTCGTTCAACAGGGTTTCGCTAAGTCAGAGTTTTCTTTCTGCTGATATAGACCCCTAGGGATACCCCATCATTCAATCCAGGGAATCTACTGGCTTCCAGCAAAATCTGCCAGTAAAGATCCCTGTACTCAATTCTGGTCTCCCACATTCCAGCCCTCAAATCTTTGGGGATTTTTTCCATCACAAAAAAAACTAAACTTTGCCACTTGACATTCAATACTATGCTTGTATAATGCATTGTTAACACTTTTAGTTCGTATAGCATTCAGGTGTTCATATATTCTTCTTTTCAGCTTCCTCTCAGTTTTTCCTATGTAAAATGCATGACACTCACATATAGCAAGGTATACAACACCACTACTGTCACAATTACTGTGACTCTGGTTACTTGCTTTATTGGAGGACCACGAGGATTTGTTATACATCTAGTATTTCAAAATTTTTCATGCACCATTTATATGAGATACAACTTCAAAATACGCATTAAATCTGCCATTTGTGCCCTCATCTATTTCTACAAAGTTTGAGCATCAATAACTGGCAAATGAGTCTTTGTTAATATTTTGCTAATTGTGTGCATCGGCCTTTCCAAGTCCATATAGACTTTTAGGGAGTTCCAATCATATGTGAAGACTGGCTCCTGGCCCACTATACTTCAGGCCAGTGTTTACTCATCACATATCCTTCAACATCATCCTCTAATCCAAACATCTTCAGTGGGTTTTGCCAGTTTTTGGAACCCTTAGTGAGCTGGCCTGTTGATTTACTAGGACATTGAGCTGTTTTGGCTGGTCTAATATATCTGTTGATTTGTCACTGCACATTGACTCTGGAGAGCTGTGTTAGCATTTACCAAAGTCATAAGAAACCTGTCCATTTCTGGACTCCAGCAGAAGCAATTGCAGTACACAAAGAGGCCAGTCCCTAAAAGAACCCCATTGCTCTGCCATGAGAATCTTGTTCCCATTCATAATTCATGTAAGAGTGCAGGGTTTGTACCAGCTGTGATGTCCCCACCCTGGGACAGTAATCAAGGAGCCTGAATCTTCACCACTGACACTGGAGAGGGATGTGCGCTTGGAATACAAATGGATATAGTCAGTATTTACAGATGCAGACTTCTCTGCATCAAGCACAGTTTCCCTTAAGAGCACACAGGGAACACACTCAGTCCAGGGTCTGGATCTCTCTATCTGTCTCCCTCCAGGTCCCAAATAAGACTCCCCATTGTTACAGCTGTATGGTTAGGTCCTTAGCCAAGTGTCCAAGCTAAGACCTCCAGCACCCTCTCTGTAAACCCAATGCTTGGTGTCCCTGCTCCAAGTAGCTGACACATGCACACACTGTGAGATTTGATTTTTCACACACACACACACACACACACACACACACACACACACACACACACACACACACACACACACCTAGGAAAGGCTGGCATATATTTACCTGCTGTATCCTCTTCTGCCCAGAATATAAGGTAGTTATCACCACCACCAGACACTCCACAATCAGCTACTCTAAGGCCATTAACAAAGGGTGTCCAATTATACTGTATAATATTAATATTAACGCAGGTACTAGTTGACCAAGGCAGCCAGGCCTTCTGGAGTAGCCCACACAGTGTCACCAAATAAATATAAGCACTCTCAAAAGTTAAATATTTTCTAAAAAGAACCAGCTGCATAGTTCAAATCACAGGAAATATTGAAAATAACATTGATGGACATACTCATACACATAAAGAAAAACAATCTCTAAACTAAGCTTCACTATATTTCTGACTAAATCTAGGAGAATTACTATTCTCTAGTAACTTTCTTGATAAAGCAAGGCACAACAAAATATGTGAGCAGTCTTTCTAGTCAGGTTCCTCAAAACAGAATACACAATACACAGACATTACTGTCTGTAAAATATAATATCCAAGATGGCTTGGAGAATGACCTCATCTTGTCACCTGACTCTAGTTTCTCACAGTATCCCACTTGGAAGCTAAGACAGGAATTTAGGATAGAAGGCTACTGTACACATCTAAATGTTTATGGCAGTGTCTGGGGCTTCTCCTCTTTTTACTGAGCTAAAGAACAAAGGCTTCTTTCAGACCCACTGTCTCTGGTCCTATTCAGCACTGTGGGGTAAAGTTTTAATGGTTTAACAGCTCATTTACATTTCCCTTATTTTTTCTTAACGTAAGTTAGCTGGTTAACCACTGCTGTCCCAGTATCTTTTATTAAAACATATAGGTTTAATTCAGTTATAATAATACATGCACATTTCTTTTCATTCAAGCAGGGTGAGCTGTTAATACATTTTAACACAAACAAACCTCACAAATACATTTTCACTACAAGCATCTGTACAAATCAGTTTGATATACAAATGACATATAATTATTTCCAAAATTCCAGCTAGCTGTGCTGGCACAAGTCATACATTCACTGTCCTACTTCTCCTGGCATGGCTGGCAGTACCTCCTATCGTCACACCAGCCTTTACAGAAACTGCTTTTTATTACCATCAAAATTTCCTTTAAAACAAATTCTTATATTGCCACAAAGGTAACATGCAAAACTTATCTTGTTATTTTCTTGCATAGAGTTAGAAAAGCCAAAGCAGGGGGTGACAGTAAAAAAAAAAGCAGACTTTAGTTTCCAAAGTCAGTAATTATCTCACAAAGCAGTAACAGCAGTAGTGCACTCCATTCTTAGGTGTTAGATGGGGAACTACTGCAGAAAAAATTGGGTAGACTGCAGGTAGCAAAGAATCACAGTCCAGAGTTTCACAGAAACTGTTTTTATTCTGATGACAACCTCCAATGTAGTATTTTTTGTTTAGCATATAGAAGGAAATCAGTCTTAAAGCCAGCTTTGTGAATTTCAGACCTTGGAGTTAGTCACAGAGACAGAATAAAATATGCTTCTCATACATCAGGATACACATAATATATGAAAAATTCTTCCAGGAAGCAAACGGGTCAAGTACTAAAAGCTAAACCTTTCATAGTTCAGGTTATTGCTTTCTGACACACTATCATCTCCTAAACAAATAAATAAATAAATAATTCTAGATTTTAGTTTCCCCAGCTTTCAGCAGAATTCAGTTTACAGGTAAATCCACCTTACTCGTGCAGCAGAACATCTTCTCAAATACAGGAACGATTCATCCAGTGCAGCCTGTAGAAATGCCTTCCAGTTAATTGCATTTCTTCTCAGTCCCTGGAGGCTCCTTCAAACTACCTCCTTCAAAAATCTGCCATTCAGCACTATTTTGCACTCTGAATTCAGCTAGCTCCTCTCTGGGTTCTATGGAGCACTCACTGCCTATTTCAGGACAAATCCTATGCTTTCCCTCACAGATATAGCCTTTTGTTTAGTGTAAGATCTCTCTATATGCATTCTAGATGCAGCCACCACATTATATACATTATAGGTTGCCCAGCATAGATTGATTTGCAGTTAATGTGACCTCTACATTTTTGACACTATGGTCAGCACATACAAATGGTCGACAGATGTCCTCGGGTAGGGGGATATACCCTTCCCCAGGGATTGTGCGATTTTGAAGTTAACATATATAATTAAGAAGATGTGTCTGTGTGTGGGGGGGTGCAGCCGCCAACATGATGGCTGAAGCTGGGCTTCCCCCTTGCAAAAACACTCTTGTTTTGTGTGTTTTGAGGATTAGCCTTAGAACATGCTCTGTAGCATGTGAATGGATTTTTTTCAGTGTTAAGCACTTCAACATTTGAGTGGATCAACTAATAATAGGAGAGCCGTATATATATATATATATATATATATATATATATATATATATATATATATATATATATAGATTCACTTTGGAATCCCAAAATACTGAAATGTCGAATTTCAGTATATTGAGACCAAAGTATCGAATCTGCAGTTGCGCGCATCTTTAAAATGTCGAATCTGGAAATCTTGAACCTGCAGTAGTGATGGCGCGTTTGGTAAGTGTAATGTTTTTTAAGGGTTTTGGGGGGGGGGGTTGTGTGTGTGAGTGTGTTGGGAGTTTTAGGTGTAGGTTAGAGTAGATAGGTAAGAGTGTGAGTGTATAAGTGCTGAGGCTGGTTGTGTTTGTGTGTAAGGGGGGGGGGTGTAGAATGCGTGGTAGTGGGTTTGCTGTCTTCTGGTTTTTAGTGTGACCTTGGAGTTAGTATATATAAGTAGGGAGGTGTGGGGGCGCAGCCCCCCACATGAGGGGGTGCAGAGGGGCTGCTTATAGGAAGGGTGAGTGTGTGTGTGTGTGTGTGTGTGTGTGTGTGTGTGTGTGTGTGTGTTTGTTTTGTTGTGTTCGTGTGTGTTGGTTTGGTCTGCTGTAGTGTCGGGAGGTAGGTGTATTTGTGGTTGTTTGTGTGGTGTATTGTTTTTGTGACGTTCATGGTTTTGAATTTCGCGGTTTTGGGCTTTATAGTCTCGAAATACTGAAATTCGATATTTCAGTATTTCGGGATTATAAAGTAAATATATATATATATATATATATATATATATATATATATATATACACAAACACACACACACACACACACACACACACACACACACACACACATATATATATATATATATATATATATATATATATATAGGTTCATAGGTTCATAGGTTCATAGGTTTATACTAGGCTATCTGCCCTAAGGCATTTATAAGCCTTGCCCAAAGTTTTGTGGCTTATGCCACCCCTTATATGAAATAATACTGTGCCCATTAGTTTGTTGTGCCTCTGTCCAGCAGTGACACAGAGATGATTCCCGGGGTAAACCTACGACCTCCCATCCACAGGTCAAGATTTCTCTTGAACAGAGCCAGTGAGGTGCTCTGCATCACATGGACCGGGATTTTATTCCACAGCATAGGGAGTCTCTGAGTGATAAATCTATCCCTCCAGCATGTCCTATTTATATCCGTGCTAAGGTTTAAGTCGCTTGCTCTAGTGGTTTTGGTGGATTTGGATTTTTTGAGGTGGAGCATGTCCATTAATTCCGGGTTGGACATGGCCTTGTATGTCAGGCACATGTCACCTCTGAGCAGACGGTATGCGACTGAATAGAGCTGGAGTTTCTTCAATCTGGCAGCATATGACAGATTTTGGAGTCCCTTTATCCTTTTGGTGAGGAACTTTTGGGGTTTCTCCAATTGCTGCAGATGTCGGGTGAGATACATCCCGAATGGGGCATTGTACTCAATCATTGGTCTGATAAGTGAAGAGTACAGGGGAACAATGACCTCACTAGATCTGGATGTGAATCCCTTCATGATCAGGTGGGCAATGTAGAAGTTCTTTCTAACCACTTTAGCAACGTGAGTGTCAAAAGAAAGGCCACTGTCAACCTGGGTCCCCAGGTCCCTGATAACCTCTTCAGTGCTTAGTGGATTGCCGCCTATATGGTAGCTTGGGGTTACCTTGTTTTTCCCGAAGGGTATGACTATACATTTTTTGGCGTTTAACTTCAGGCCATGGCTCTGGCACCAGCTATCTGTTTCCGTGAGTCCCTTCTGAAGGATATCTGTGTCCGATGCACTTTCCACTATGGTGCCCAGTTTGCAGTCATCTGCAAACTTTGTCAGCCAAAGTCCTCCCATGTTGGCCTGTACTTCTGAGAAGTAGATGCCGAACAATAGGGGGCCAAGGACCGAGCCCTGTGGGACACCACTTGTGACCGGCTTGGAGTCTGACATAGCACCAGCAACTCTAACCCTGTGGGTTCTGTCCTTAAGCCAGTTTGCAACCCATGTTGTGACATATGGGTTTACATTTAAGCTGGTAAGTTTTTCTACAATACCCGAGTGTAATATTGAGTCGAAAGCCTTTGCAAGGTCAAGGTAGGCTGTATGGACTGCCTTTCCCTCATCAATGGCCTTGGTGACTGTTTCGAAGAAGTCGACCAAGTTCAAAAGGCATGATCTGCCCTTGACGAAGCCAAACTGGGTCGGGTCCAATGTCTGTAAGTCCCCTATATCTTTGTTTATGAGCTCCATTATGATCCTCTCCATAGCTTTGCAGACTAGACTTGTTAAGCTTATGGGGCGGTAATTACCAGCGTCCGTAGAGTCACCACCTTTGTGGAGTGGGACCACAGTTGCCGTACGCCACTCCTTGGGCACGTATCCTGAGGTAAGGCTGAGATTAAACAGCTGCCTTATGTGCGGGTTTAATTCCTCATTTAGCTCGTGTAGCACACAGCCGGGGACACCATCCAGTCCCATTGATGCTGTGTTTTTAGCTTTAGAGAGAGCAGCTTTCACCTGCGCATTTGAGATGTCTGGGAGGCTACACTCTGCTGGGATAGTTATCTCTCCTTTAGGGGGGGAGAGGGGGGTGAAGTTTGCACTGAACCTGTCTGCCAGTATGTTGGCAATGTCTGTGGGTTCAGTGATTTTTGTATCATTTTGGACTAATTCTGAGCATATCTGGGAGTTTCCACCCAGGTTCCTAACATAGGAATACTTTATAATCCCGAAATTCTGAAATATTGAATTTCAGAATCCTGAGATTATAAACCTGAAAGCTCAAAACTCCGAAACCCCAGAAGCACGAATTTCAAAATCCCGAAGTCCGGAGATGTTGAATTTTTGCTTCTGGTGTTGCGGTGTGTGAATGGATAGCTGGAGATTCAGGTAAGTATTTATGTTTAAGGGTTTTGGTTAGGAGCTTTAGTGTGTGTCAGTGTGTTTTGTTACTGTGATGTGTGTGTGTGCGAGGGGAATGTAGCTTGTACGGTGGTGTTTTTGTGTGTTTGCCTGTGTAGTGCGACCTTGGAGTTAGTATATTTAAGTAGGGAGTGTGGGGGGGGGTACATGGGGGCTTGCACCCCTGCTTGTATGTAGTGTAAGTTTGTGTGTTTGTGTGTGGGTGAAGGTTTGTGTATGTGTTTGTGTGTGGTGTATGGTTAGTGTAGGAGTCACGATTTTGAAATTTGCGCTTCTGGGGTTTTGGGGTTTTAAGGTTTCGGCTTTATGATCTCGAGATTCTGAAATTCGATATTATAAACTGAACCCATATATATATATATATATATATATATATATATATATATATATATATATATATATATATACATTCCCTAGCCCCTGGCCACTGTGGCTTAGATGGCGGCGATTCAAAATGGTCCATGAAGGATCAATTCATTTACCTAGTTATAGTAAAATTAAACATGTTGCATTTTTTGGCATCTGGCCAACTGCTCTGATACATGCAAACTGAATGTTCTAAATATGCTATTTTTATTCACAAAGTTTACAAGACAGCATCACAATATCTTGTAAGATCTTAATATACACATACTTTGTAATCTAAAATGGCTGCTTTTCTAAAGAACAGAGGAAATTGTGATTTTAGTTAACTACTTAATACTATTAAAATTGCTCACAATGCAACCAGATATCACAGGTGTTTAAATAAGGAGTAAATGCAATCTTTTTGTTGTTGTAGAGAGTTGTCTCAGACAATTTGTATTAATAGAAATTTGGGGCAAAATCAGAACTTGTAAGCATCTATGTACTTTTTATGTCATTATCACATTTACATAAAGAAATCAATCATGAGGAAGAACTACATAACTTATGCACCACCATCTCTTACCTTTCTACAGCTAAGGCATTTATATTTGTGATGCCAGGGAATTACCTGAAGATAATAGCCCAGCACTTGCAGAGCTGGGTGGGGGGACTGAAGAGAGTAGTAATATCTGTTCATCCATTATTGAGGAGGGTGCAGAGGTTCTTGGTTGGCTAATTCTCAGTGCAGGTGGTCGCTTGAATAGAGGCCATTTACTGAGGAGGCATAGGCTTTGCATCCTAGGTCTTAGATTTAGTGGAAAAAGCTGTTCTAAGCTGATGATGGTAGCTTTCACGGGGTCATGTCTGTAGGAGCATGAATACGTCAGTGAGAAGGCATTTGAGGCCCTATGATGATGATGATGCAGCATCTATGTCAGCCACCAATGGGATGTTTATTGTGAGGTTAGAGCTATGGGTTAATATCTCTATAGCTGCTCCCTGGGATAATGCAGGCCATGGACTAGAGGGAGTACCTGGCAGCTAAGGCTATGTGGGCAGGTTACCTTTGGGTGCTCGTCTGTTGCATAAACAAAACTCAACTAGTTGATAAGATAGGGCTCCCTAGACATGAATAGGACTAGGAGAATAAGATATCTATGGGTTATGGTCTGGCAGGGTAAGTTAGACTCAACTTGCCAGGGTGAAAAGTGACCATCTCCACAGCATGCAAGCATATGGTTGTGTAGCAGATGGTGATACAGCACATTTCCATGGCTGCCTGCGTGACAGCCTCTCCAGATGTCTCTTGCCTTTATACCAGGGACACCTGATACAGGGGAACAAATGGGCTGAAGTCCCAGTGGGGGAGGTTTGATAGTTGGCAGGCATGGGGAAAAAAATATATATAAAAAAATGGTTCACAATGAAAGTAATCAGTTAAATACTGTGAAGACAACTGAATACATCTAATGAGCACGTCTCACTTAGGAGAATATCTAAAATAAGGGATTAAGCCAATACATACATACATACAAATATTTCAAGTACGGGCATTAATGCCCTTCTAGCTTGCCAATATACCAAAACACTTGTTCCCATAATAATTGTCCAGGCTGTTCTTAAAAATATATAAACTAGTACTTGCTTTAATGTAATTTGGTAGTCTGTTCCATGCATCAGCTACTCTGTCAGAGAACCAATTACTACACTTCTCATTCCTATACAATCTTCTACATAGGCTGTTTGATGATTCTCAAGTACTTTTTGATAACCCCAAACATTCCCAGAGGTAGTTGTCTCTAAATGCCCTATATACTTCAATGCGATTTCCTCTTAGATATCTGTTAGAAACACTGTTACAAGTTCAGACATTTTAGTCTTTCGTAATAACTGAAATTTTCACATCCATGGATGCCCTTGGTATATTTCCACTGTACTCTTTCCAGTTTACTCATGCTTGTTTTCTTATGGGGTTTCCATATTGTTATTCCATTCTCAAGTTTGGGTCTAATATAACAAACAAACAATGACTTCATCATTTTTGATTTCTTAGACTTTATACATTTTTTATACAACCTATAGTTCTATAACTATCATTAACCAATAACCAATTGGTTGATATGATTAGAAAAACCCTTAGCTGAATCTACCCATATACCCTGGTCCTTAAATGAGTCTACAGTTTCAATCACTACGTGCTGTATTAAATACTCACCTTTCAATTTATGTCCCCCAAATGTCATATACTTAGTTTTTGATGTATTTATCAACTTATTCTCCTGTGCCCAAATGGTCAATTTAGTCAAGTTATTTTGCAGACATGCCTTATCTGTAACACATGTAATCAGTTTACCTAATTTCAGGTCCTCTGCATATAGACTGTAGAACACCTCAGATGAAAATGTTAGGTCTGAAAGATACAATCTAAACAATCTAAGAAAGGACCTAGGACAGAGCCCTGTGGGACACCCTGACTGTAACCAAGGAGTTCACCTGTCCAGTTGCTGTATGATACTTGCCATGTCCTATTTGTAAGTCATGCAGCTATCCATCTTATCAAGAGTACATCAATACCTAGTTGTATTAATTTATTGATCAGTATTTTGTGTATGACCCTGTCAAATGCTTAAGTTAAATCTATATAAATTATATCACAGCACAATTTTTCATTCATAGCTGTTGTTATATTGTTATAGACCATCATGTTACAGGTGACAATAGCTCTATTTTTAACATATGCATGCTGATATATGGTTTCAAGTCCCAGCCTATACAGTTCTGACAATAACTTATCCAATATTACCTTCTCCATTATTTTTCCACAACATGAAAGTAGACTTAAGGGTCTATATGACTCTGGGTTTGCCCTACTCCCCTTTCCCTTGAAGACAGGTTTAATAAGCGCATGTCTCCAATCTTGAGGAATCTCCCCATATTTATATGACCTAGTAAATAAAAGATGTAATGGTACTGTGGTTCTTGCTGAAGTGTTCTCAGGTCATTGTTACTAATTCTGTCTCCTCCCTATCCTTTGTTTGGATTCAGTTTATGCAGTTTTTTTGCAATATAATCTAATTTGATTCCAGTATTTGGGGTTACCTGGATGTCACTAGAACAACTTATCACCCCTTTTGTGGAGCCAAACTGTTTTGCATAAGATTTTGTAAATATATTTATAATCTGTTGTGTCTGAGAATAAATTTTAGAATTTTCACACAGTTTATCAGTTTGTGTGCCTTTACTCCTTCCACTTCTTATGTATCTATAAATTTTTTTTCTATTATGCTCAATATCTTTATATAAATTTTCTTCACATTTTCTTGATCTTGTTTCACACTATGCTTAATCTGTTTGTCCAGCTTGTTTATTTCAGTTTTCAAACCTGTAGTTTGACCTCTCTTCCATTTCTTAAATTTTTTTTGTCTCTTACCTTAATCAGATATCTTGTTCTTATGGAAATATATCCCCCTGATGTTAAACATTTTTTTGATTATTTGCACTCAAACAATTTCCCTTTCAAACTTTTCACATTCCATCTGCAGTTTTTCCACTGAACACCTCACTCCACTTAGTTTTACATAGTGACTGCTTTGCTGTATTTAATATAACCTGTTAATTCTGTAATTAACCTTCTGTGCATTGGTTTAGATTTCAGTTTGGCAGAATTATCTAGCAACAAATTAACCTTTATAACCCCATGATCACTGCACATAAGTGGTGGTAAAACTTGACTTGAAGTAACATTAGTTTCTTTAGGAACACAATGTCTAGCATGTTCTGTCCCCTGTAGGTTTGTTTACAGCCTGAAGCAATTGTTGTTCCTGAATATACATTGTGAATAATTTCCTTACTAACTTTTTTTACCTTCTGAAGCAATTGTTGTTAGTGAATATATGTTGTGAATAATTTCCTTACTAACATTGTTGAGTCAATATTATTCCAGTCTGTTTATGGTAAATTTAAGTCCTCGGCTAATATTATTCTTCCCTCCTGTGTTTCAAGCAGGAAGTGTATGAATTCCTCTAGGTCATCTGAACTTGAGTTTGGTGGTCTATATGTTCCAGGGTTGACTTTATTGTCACAGTTACACAGTCTATAGTATTGGTGTTATCACTGAACATGTAATAATCACAGTTCTCGTAATTATCTTTAATCCCTAACACAACACCTCCACCTGATTTTTTGTTAGAATGTCTGTTACAGTAAAAACATTTATACTCTGACAAAACTGGTTTCCAGTCATTGTTCTTTAACCATGTTTCACAAACAATAACAAGAACAATCTTGTGGGAACGGAGCAAATTTTACAATAAAAAAACTTTATTATTAATAATGTTCCTAGCATTAACAACCATCAGAGATGCATCAAATGTTGCCATTTGTGAACTGTTAAATTTTCGACCTGGCAAAAATCCTGCCTAGTGTTTGTCAAATATTGCAAAATATCTGCTGTAAAAATGTATTTATTACATTTGTTTACTGGGAAATTCCAACTGGACACAGGTGCTTTTTCAGCGGAGGCCCGGGGAGGAAAGCTCCAACAAGTACATAATAAGAAAGATGTACAATAGAGAAATTTTACAATACAAATGTTACCCTAGTAGATGATCTATCAGTAATCAACATTTCATTCAGATTACACAGTACAGTAGTAAGAACAGAAAAAAATTATTGGACAATACAATGATACTTAAGGGTTAAGCTGATAATAGGATAGGAAGAGAGATATTGCTGTACTAAGTGTTTGGGAGCTGTATTAGTCAGGGTTTGGGCAAGGGCAGACTTGAGAGTGGTTTTGAATAGACTACTGGAAGGTAGTTTGGTTATTGAGAGGGGGAGGTTATTTCATATTTTGGAAATAGCATAAGAGAAAAGGGTTTCACCTGAGTTTTTGGGTTTAGTGGTAAGAAGTAGATTTCTGCTATTGGATCATAGGGGTCTTGAAGAAGTATAGGGGTGTAGTAAGTTTTGAAGTGATAGGATATTTGGTGGTGGTTTATTAGTTTGTGGGAAAATGAGAGTTGATTCAGGTGAAGAAGTTGTGGGAGTTCAATCCAATCTAGTTCCCTAAGTGAGTTGCAGTGGTGGCTGAGGTAGGATGCGCCCATTGCAAACTTTGCAATTTTATTGTAGCAGGATTCTAGTCTGTTTAGGTCAGTCTGTTTAAGGTTGGTAAGTATGGTTGTGGCATAAAGTAAGGTGGAGATTAGCTGGGAATTGGTGATAGTGGTCCTGGCTGTGCTAGTTAGGTATTGTTTGTTTCTATAAAGCGCCCTGAGTTTTTAATGAACTTTTTATGGTGAGAGATATGTGGAGGTCGAATTTGAGTTTGTTGTCAATTTCACCACCTAGAAGTTTGGTGTGGTCATATGGGGAGATGATGGTGTTGTTCTTGGCATCAGAATATGTATTGATCCACAAGATTTGAACAAAGCACTAAAAAGACCTCCCCTGGGATTCATTAACCTCCATGCAGGAATAGTGCTATTCCTGCATGAAGTGGTTCTATGTCCATTTGGCACAGCAGCACACCTTTCATATTCATGAAGGTGCACCACTGTTACTCTACATGCCCACGGAACATGAACAAGTGCAGGAGGCATGTCCAGCAGTGCTCGCAGAGCTAACATGCCCCCTGCACTCAGGAAGTGTCGTATGGCATGTTCCCAATGGTTTTCAGTGTTTGCGGACACTGAAAGGGGAAAAAAGCCTTTTCAGTGTCTGCAGACACTGAAAACTAACAGAGGGCTGGCTCACATATTTGGCTGGTCATACTGTAACATATGTAATGCACAAAAACCTCCTGACTGCAGTCCCCAATGACTTGTCCACAAACTACAATAGTGACGTATATAAGATAATAATATAACAATAATGCAATAAATATTTTTTTTTATATGCTAAGGAATGTTTAAGCATAGCTGAGCGGGTGAGTGCCTTAAGGCCCTCTGCTTAGCATTGCTTAAACATCCCATAGGAGATAAATACAAATATACAGCTGAAATTGTTAAACCGAGATAGTGTAGTGGTTAGATTCCTGGCTTTACATGTATGCATTCATGGTTGGGGATGGGGGCAAATCTGCTTGTCAACCAAATGAACTGTCAACCAAACGAGTGTCGATTATATGAACTGTCGACCATGTGAAGGGGACCTATATATATATATATATATATATATATATATATATATATATATATGGAAAAGTATTTATATATATATATATATATATATATATATATATATATATATACACATATATACAGATATACATATAAATTATATATATATATATATATATATATATATATATATATATATATATATCTATATATATGTATATGTGTAATTATATATAGCTAAACATATATATACCAACAACGAATTCCCAAAATGAAGAGTTCAAGAACTCAGTACACAATACACAGAACACAAAATTTGGTGCAGGAAAAGATGATCAGCACAGCTCGAACTGAGGCAAAACGTTTATTCACAAACCACTGTAGATACTCTTAACAAATGAAACTGTCAAAATCTCAAAATGCTCTTTCACATATAAGGTTAAGCACTTTCATCTGTTGTAATACAGACTTCTTCAGTTCAGTCTCCATTCTCCTTCAAACAGGCCCTCCTACAGTGGCTATACTCCACCTGTGTGCAGCTTCCTCCACTCTTGTATGTCACCGTATGCTCCTCCCTCTTGTTATAGTATGTATTCACCACAGCAATGTCCATCCTTTTTGCAAAATCCACTGCCATCTCACTGTCTGCATTCCTTTGCTTAACACCACACATACCCATCACTTCCTCATCCTCTCTAGTTCCTTCACCAACATGCCCATTAAAATCTGCTGCAGTCACCACTCTCAAGTTTTGAAGTGATAGGATATTTGGGGGTGGTTTATTAGTTTGTGGGAAAATGAGAGTTGATTCAGGTGAAGAAGTTGTGGGCGTTCAAGCCAATCTAGTTCCCTAAGTGAGTTGCAGTGGTGGCTAAGGTAGGATGCGCCCATTGCAAACTTTGCAATTTTATTGTAGCAGGATTCTAGTCTGTTTAGGTCAGTCTGTTTAAGGTTGGTAAGTATGGTTGTGGTCCTGGCTGTGCTAGTTAGGTATTGTTTGTTTCTATAAAGCGCCCTGAGTTTTTAATGAACTTTTTATGGTGAGAGATATGTGGAGGTCGAATTTGAGTTTGTTGTCAATTTCACCACTTAGAAGTTTGGTGTGGTCATATGGGAAGATGATGGTGTTGTTCTTGGAATCAGAATATGTATTGATCCACAAGATTTGAACAAAGCACTAAAAAGACCTCCCCTGGGATTCATTAACCTCCATGCAGGAATAGTGCTATTCCTGCATGGAGTGGTTCTATGTCCATTTGGCACAGCAGCACACCTTTCATATTCATGAAGGTGCGCCACTGTTACTCTACATGCCCATGGAACATGAACAAGTACAGGAGGCATGTCCAGCAGTGCTCGCAGAGCTAACATGCCCCCTGCACTCAGGAAGTGTCGTATGGCATGTTCCCAATGGTTTTCAGTGTTTGCGGACACTAAAAGGGGAAAAAAAGCCTTTTCAGTGTCTGCAGACACTGAAAACTAACAGAGGGCTGGCTCACATATTTGGCTGGTCATACTGTAGCATATGTAATGCACAAAAACCTCCTGACTGCAGTCCCCAATGACTTCTCCACAAACTACAATAGTGACGTATATAAGATAATAATATAACAATAATGCAATAAATATTTTTTTTTATATGCTAAGGAATGTTTTAGCATAGCTGAGCGGGTGAGTGCCTTAAGGCCCTCTGCTTAGCATTGCTTAAACATCCCATAGGAGATAAATACAAATATACAGCTGAAATTTTTAAACTGAGATAGTGTAGTGGTTAGAGTCCTGGCTTTACATGTATGCATTCATGGTTGGGGAAGGGGGCAAATCTGCTTGTCGACCAAATGAACTGTCGACCAAATGAGTGTCGATTATATGAACTGTCGACCATGTGAAGGGGACCCATAGATATATATATATATATATATATATATATATATATATATATATGGAAAAGTATATATATATATATATATATATATATATATATATATATATATACACACATATATATACAGATATACATATAAATTATATACATATATATATATATATATATATATATATATGTAATTATATATAGCTAAACACATATATACCAACAACGAATTCCCAAAATGAAGAGTTCAAGAACTCAGTACACAATACACAGAACCCAAAATCTGGTGCAGGAAAAGATGATCAGCACAGCTCGAACTGAGTCAAAACGTTTATTCGCAAACCACTGTAGATACTCTTAACAAATGAAACTGTCAAAAACTCAAAATGCTCTTTCACATATAAGGTTAAGCACTTTCATCTGTTGTAATACAGACTTCTTCAGTTCAGTCTCCATTCTCCTTCAAACAGGCCCTCCTACAGTGGCTATACTCCACCTGTGTGCAGCTTCCTCCACTCTTGTATGTCACCGTATGTTCCTCCCTCTTGTTATAGTATGTATTTACCACAGCAATGTCCATCCTTTTTGCAAAATCCACTACCATCTCACTGTCTGCATTCCTTTGCTTAACACCACACATACCCATCACTTCCTCATCCCCTCTAGTTCCTTCACCAACATGCCCATTAAAATCTGCTGCAGTCACCACTCTCTCACCCTTGGGCACAGTCATCACCATGTCATCCAACTGACTTCACATTTCTCTTTCTCATCCATTGATCAACCAACTTGCATAGCATATGCACTAACAACATTCATTATTACACAGTCAATTTCCAGCTTCATGAACATCACTCTATCAGACAGTCATTTCATCCTCCAAAAACACTCTTGGCATACTGTTCCTTCAGGATAACCCCTACCCCCTTTTTCTTCCCATCCACACCATGATAGCACAATTTTGACCTGCCTCCGATACACCTAGCCATACTCCCCTTCCATCTGATCTTTTGCACACACAGTATATCAGCCTTCCTTGTGGCCATCATATCAGCTAGCTCTGTCCCTATACCAGTTGTGCTGCCAACATTAAAATTTCCTACCCTCACTACCAACTTCTAGCCTTTCTTCTCTCTTCCTGCCATAAGAGTGTTAGACATCCTTCAGGGTATGTCTGTCAATGCAAAGCTACCGTGCTATTGAATGACTCAGGTGTGTTACAGCAATATTAAGACAGTGTCACTAATTTTGTCCCACTGCCCCCCATGTATGTGTGGTGTCCTATAGATGTCCTAGTCTAATGGGTTGAGAAGGATGACTGGGCATCAAGAGTGTGAATACAGCGTGCCATACTGACATAGAACAGAAGTGTATATCCGGTATTACACCTGTGCACGTCAGTATGAGTAGATGTATCTGGCCACCTCATAACAAGAGAAACGGGATGCAAAATGTCAGTTAAATAAGCTGTACATGTTGTACATGTGTGTAATGTTAGTTACTGTGCATCCAACAGAGTTTGATTTCTACAGCTACTGGTTGCTGCATTGCCCTGACACATGCATGGGTACTAGAATAAGCATGATTATCAGGTTGAAATGTCACATGTGTCCAACCATGTTATGACCTTTTGTCCATGCCTACTACACACAGCCATATGACCACTGACTTAGCTGTATGGACTCAGCAATACCTTACCTGTAAAACCTGTCTCCAGCAAAGTAGAGTAATCCCCTTTGCTGGATAGCAGCAATACACAAACCACATGATTGGTTGTTATGTCAGCTGTACAGGTGAGAGTAGAAGCAGGCACCAACTCAGCAGCGAGTCAACCTTTGTCTGAATGACCATATGAAGTCCCAGGTGGGTTACCGTAAGGCAAGTACTGAGTACAAATTGGAAACATCCACCAAGGGCAATCACAAGGCCATCTTCACAAATGTATGCAATCTCAGAGGCGACAACACAACCCACCCTGTAATGGTGGTCAATCACACCACATACACACACACACCATAGCTATAAGCAACCAGCTGCAGACAGGTTTAGGTCAAATATCACCCCCTGGCTCACCATCAGTGTAGGTGGATATGCACAGCACCTGCACCCCTCCCCTCATCATCATAGAGCAGGTGCATACTGCCTAATCAAAGTCAGCAAAAGCAAGTTTACATGGGACCTGAGAACATTCCTGTCTGCATCCTACATGAACTCAGGCATATGCTTCCAGCTCCAAACCAAAGCCTGAGCACCAGTGACATCCCATCTGCAAGGAAGATGTCCACTGTCATCCCTCTACACAAACATGAATGATGAATTGTGGTTTATGCAATGTACTGGCCTTCATTGGGGGACCAGGAGTGCAATGTAGGCTCATATTGTGCTGATAGAACAGAGGTATTATGTGGTTGTACGTGGTGGCTAATGATAGGTAATGCTGATGCGCTGGCTCTGTAAATGACTTTGGCCAATGTCTGATGTCCTGTGATGTGTTTTCCTGTTTATGTCTTCCAGGTGCCATGCAATGCCAACTAGCATACAGAGCTGATGAGAATGCAGCTATAACAGATGCTATTGTGCAAGACCATGCATTTCTGCTTGGCCAGAGCTGGCAAAATATGTGGGAGTGGACTGCCCTGTGGGATGAACTTCTGCACAGTTAACACCTTGGGCCACCATGGCCACACACACGAGCAGGTCAGGCATCGTGCAACTGACCTGCTATGTTGTGCCTGGCAGAGGGCTGCTGCTGGGGCCAGGGACCGTTCCATCACAGGTGGGGTTCCTGCTACAAAGGCCCCACTTACACTAATGGAGGAGATCCTTGCCAACATTGGGGTAGTCCCCACACAAGAACCAACATATGCAATACCAGTCATGGAGGTGGGTGGCACCCAGGCAACAGGTGAGGAGTGTCCAGGTAAGGCCACAATGCACATAATTTTAATAGTGTTGCACTCATACTGTCTGCTATAGAGTATCTAAATGCATATTTCTGGTAAAACTGCATTTGTGGTGGTGTTTAGTAATGCTCACAAGTGCACATCTACGGTGAAGGATAGCAAATTGTGTACTATCACAACTTGTGCTGTACATGTGCAGAAAAGTAGCATTCATCTTGTACCACTGTCAAATGAGAGTCTGCTGACAATACAGCAACATGAAGCCAGTGAGTATGGGATTTTTCTGTTGTAGCTCACCAGTACCCCAGAAATGTTGAGATTGTGCATGTGACCATGCACATAACTGTTACTCTCATCTATTTTGCAATATCTGTATGTTCACTTGTGGTGGGGTTAACTGCATTGCATCATAGTGGTCATCACAGGGGCCTACTTGCAGGAGATGTCACATATCTGTAGCATACCTCACAAGATATCATTGCATGAAATCTGGACAAAGACTGACAAAATGGAGGTACAAAGGGCCAAAACTAGGGACATATTTTATAACTTAGTTCTTATACAGTGCATATAAATGGTGTACACACCTGTTACAATGCCAGGTATTTGTGAAATACAAAAATGAGAGCGCAATAACACAATTCCAAACCCTTTCAACCTTTCATGTGAACTATAACCTGTACAATTCCATTATTAAACAGACAAATCTGTTAGGAGAACAATTATGACACTTGAAAAATGTACTGGAAGCTAGATGCATATGTATGGCCAGGCTGAAGGTAGTACTGTGGTGAAGTAGCTTTGGATATGATTACAACATTACATCTTCTTGGGTACACATCTGCCATCACTTACAGAGACTCTTTGATTAACAGCAAATAATGGTCAGCTGTCCTACCAGGATTATCCTAACATTTACTCAGTTGCCTGCAACAGCCATACTTTACATACAGCTTACAAAGCAGCAAAGGGATCACATCTGTGAAAGTATCAGCCCAGAGTAGGGTACACACACATTTCCCACAGCATTGCATATACCATGGAACACAGTGAAGACAGTCATCAAACAGTGGTGAAAATATGGGCCAACAGTGACATTGCAAAGGAATGGACATCACTCCAAATGTATGAAAAACACAAGACCCACACTGGTCAGGGTAGCTGCCTGGAGACCTACAGCAACACTAAAGGATTTGCAGGAACTCTGGCAAGTACTGCTTGTGTATTATATGTGACAACAATCTCCCTTATTCTCCACATGTCTGGCCTAAGGGGTAGGGTTGGAAGATGGCAGCCTTTTCACACACAGAACAACATGCAGGTCTGGTGAATTTCTCAAGAACATTACATCAGGTCTCTCAAACGCATGTGGGGAAATGTGTTATGGTGGAATGAGACCAAGGTTGCACATTTTGGCCATAATAGCAACAGGTTTGTTTGGCACAATAACATCATGTCCATCACCAAAAGAACACCATCCCCATGGTGAAGCATGGTAATGGCAGTGCCCTGCTTTGGGGTTGCTGCTCATAAACTAAAAGTGCACCTTTAGCCAAGGTGGAGGGGATTAGGAACAGTACCAAATAACAGTCCCTTTTGCTCCAAAATCTTTCTGTGTCTGCTAGGAAGCTGTAGCTGGAGAGGAATGACACCTTTTTACACAACAATGACCCAAACCATACATCCAAATCAAAACATGAATGTCTTCACCACAAGACAATACATGGTTTGGAATGGCCCAGCCACAGTCCACACCTACATCCAATAGAAAACCCATGGGGTGCCCTGCAGAGGGCTGTGCAGAAGAGATGCCCTTGCAATCTGACAGTGTTGGAGGGCTTCTGCAGGGACAGTGTACAAATATTGCTAAGTCAAGATATGCCATGTTGATACACACCTTTCTAACTGGACTGACTGCTGTTATGAGATTCAAAGGTGCTTTAACAAAGAAGTACTTTAAGGGTATGCACAGTCATGCAACCAGCTTATTGTACATATTGCAAATTCTATATGTTACCCCTAACTGATGTGTTTGCTCTTCAGTTGGATTGCACAGGTTATAGGTCACATTAAATGTGAGACATGTTATCCCATGATTTCTGTGGTCTCGTGTTATATCAGACAAATCTGGCATCTTAATAGTGGTGTCTACACTTATGATATCCACTGTAAGCTTGTGAGGTTGTTGTTGTAACCGGTTCTGTTGCAACATACATGTGCTGCAGGTTTTAGTGTGAAACCCAAAATATGTCATTAGTTAGTGATACCAGTCCTCAGCTCATCCCAGTAATGTGTCTGACAAACACAGGATATATGAAGAACAAGCCATAAATATGAGCCACACATGTACACATTCAGCAACACTCTGCACAGTTGAGAGGTGTGTTCTCTAGGACTTGCCACTGTCCTATACAGGTGAACAGCAATTATGTGCACATGGGTGCAGTGTGTGATACTTAAAGGTCCATCACCTACTAATAGTACTCACATATCACAGAGGTATAAATAAGTAATGACATTAAGTGGAAAGGGCTGCACTGCATGATGTAAAGGGCCTGTCCAGGGTGTGTATGTAGTGGTCTGATTGTGTTGTGAATACCACCAGTCGGCTGTTGTGAGATCTGTGTAATGCCTGGCTGCCACCTCACGTGTGTGTGTGTGTGTGTGTGTGTGTGTGTGTGTGTGTGTGTGTGTGTGTGTGTGTGTAGCAGCAAATGTTGTAGTGCAGGTATTAATGTACACGTTGTCTTCCCCCCACAGGTGGTCATGGTGGTAGTGGTCCCTCCCGCTCAGAATCTGATGTCAGTGTCTCTGCAGACTCTGACAATGATGATAGTCATAGGCACAGGTGGTGTTGTCAGGGGCTTAATCTGTGCCATCAGTTTGCATCCCACAGTACTTCACACTGTCCCCACACACAGTCACAATGCCCACACATACCATGTCCCCAGTAGCCACAGATAATGGAAAGTTGGCAGGTGGTGGCATGGAACAGGCTAGTGTGGTGACTATGGCAAGTGTGACTGCAGCCACTAGCCATAGCCAGAGTGCTGGCGAGTTCTCTCACTGGTGGATGGACAGAGGTGCTCGAAGGAGGACTGTTGCCCATCAGGCTGCTGTCTTAAGTGCCACAGCAGGTGTCACCAGATGTATGTTTTGGGCTGTAATGGATGCACAGGCACGTAGTGAATGCAACACCAGACACATACTCAGGATGGTGGATGAAACTCTTCCTGTTTTACATGGTGACATACATGACTTGTTGAGGCCACACGTCAAAATACTGAGGTCTTGAATAGATGGTGGGGTGAGACCCTGGTGATCCTCAACCATGGCATGTCTGTGCTAGACTGTGTGGTGGAAGATGGGTATTGGCCATGTGGATGTAGGTCAGCACTGACATCAGCTGACAGTCTACGGGGCCGTGCACCTTCACAGTCCCTTACTGGCAGTGACACCAGCACTACCAATGTGATGTGGACAGATTGTTGCTGTCCACATCACACCGGAGCAAAACATGGGCACTTAATCCTGGCCAGTCCCATGAAGGACATGGATCCAGCAGACAGCAGTCACCCTCAGTAAGCAGTACTGCATTTGGCCTTGAGCCTGGTGGTGCCAGAGAGACCCGTGGCAGGACCAGTTCCCATGTCTGTGGCCAGAGATAGTGAACTGGACACCCTATGTACAGTCCACAGCTGTCCAACATACCCCTGTCTAGGGCAGCCACATTGCGTGACTGTGTGCATACATACACACACACACACATCTGTATCTCAGGCAGGTCACCCCCAGACACACACAGCACTTCTGCACAGCACATGTACTGCATACCCTCCAGACATACACACATAATGTCAACTGTATGGCCCAGCCTAGGCCTCTGGCAAACCCACATCACACCCTGTGCATATGATGATACCTTTCGCCACATCCCTGTCATCCATACCATCGATGCAAGTACATGCTAATATGGGTCTGATGCACAGGGTGAATATAGTACAGTATAGCTATGTAATACTGTGTAAGGTACTGTCTGCTTGTATTTGTTGTGGGTACACGTACAGGTGTATGTACCTTATTAGCCAGGATGCATTACTGTTGTTAGTACCACTGACTGAATGTAGTCTGACATGCTGTATTCTGTTTGTCATCCAGATGTCTGTGCATCTGCAGGCTGTGACCCTGCAGACATGATCAAGAGGGAGTATGGCAGAGTGAGAATACATCAACCGTGTCATAGGCAAGGTACACATTTATATGTACATCTACCAGGTATGTGTGCATGCAACAGTGTGTGAGGGACACTGTTGTCAGACAGTGGGACCTTCCATGCATACTCCTTGTCACAGACAGGTAGCCTTCATACATGTCACCTCAGTGCTGTGTATAACCACAGGCTCATACATACAGAACAGGTTCATGCAGTACTGTCAGCAGGTTCCTCACAAGTGTAGCCATTACATTAACTGCAACTAATTCACCTGTCAACACCTGTTGGCCCTGCCATTTCTTTCCCATACACTCAACCCTGATGCAGTTGATGAGGGGATACATGATACTGTGTATGACAGGTTTGTGGTATGCATTCCTGAGTTCACAGGGTGCAACAGGGAAACAAAATGGTATATCCTTTGCATACACATAGTCTGGACTGACACAGGGGATGTGCATATAGTAACACAAACACAGCTGGCAATAGACAGATTAGTAAATCTACATATCCACTTTGATGTACTGTACTACTACTACTACTAGATACACAACATGCCCCACATAGATTATATGCATGGGACATTACCCACTACCTGTTACAACACATCATTTTGTGAATGTCTTCATGGATGGTGAGTTAACCCACCAGAAATAGCATCTGGAGTCATATATTGGTCCTACATGCCTGGACAAGTGATAGATAGTAGACGTTGTATCAGCTTGATGTTTCAGTCAAATATGATACCTGATGCTGGCATATGTGTCAGTACACTCACTGTGGCCTGTCTGGCAACAGTATCACATACATGGTCGTTGTTAAGGGACACAGACCACATATAGGTTGCAAACAGCTGGATATTCCATACATGTCTGTACAGAGGACTGCTATGGCCTGTACAATGGCTTAACATGCTGCATGGCAGATGACATTACTATGCTATATAAACTAGTGCCATCAGGAGGTGGTAAACAGTCGTAGATTGTACACATAAAATATTATAAGCCACATAAGATATGATCCTCACATAAGCACACGCTTACCAGTATTGGAATTAGAACTCCTACCTATTTAGTTATGTCTACTATAGTGTTACACAGTTATCAGAGGAGCCGTGGAGCTTATACAATTTCATCTACTCCCAAGGTACTTCTGAGGTGAGTGACATCAAAAGGCCTAGTAAAGTAGTGTGAGGGGAAGTGTAAAGGGTGGTACACAACTCAAAATGGTATAACCCACACAGTATATGATTCTTACACAAACACACACACGCACACACACACACACACACACACACACACACACACACACACACACACACACACACACACACACACAAACAGACACTTACTTGCCAGTATTGAAATTAGAAACCCTGCCTATCTAGTTATTTGTACTACAGTATAATACAGTTACCGCATGTGCTACAGAGCTTACTGGATTGACAACTAGACAAAGGTGCTGATAACTGCACAGTTGAGGTAAAATATTACACCTGGCAGAAAGTCTGCCTTCAGTTTTTTCCTTAGATCTTGCTAGTTCTTTCTCTCTTGCACTTCAAATAGCGTAACAGCTTTGCACTTCAACAGGTTTTTGTATCAAATAGTGTAGCACACCTGAGAGCCATCATCAGTAGTTGTTCCTCACAGAATTAGTCCCAGTACTTAGTAGTTATGACCAACCCTCCTGGCATGATTGAAGTGTAGTTCTCTGTGCTTTTGCCCACTAACCTGGTGCACTTAACCATTCTGAGCCACTGTTGCAACTGCCTCATGTACACAGACAACCCTCTCCTCTAAACTTCACTCAGACTTGTGAGAGATACTCCTATATCACCAAATGTGGAAATATGCACTCTCCCGCAAAGACTGGACTAGCTGGTCAAGAGGATTAGGTCAATACCTGCACCACACCACGTGGAACACATAGCCCTCCAGAACACAAACTATCACAGCCCTGACATGCAGACAAAAACCACATACCCACCTTCATGGAGGCACTCGATGGACATTTACCCAAACAGCACAGACCAGCAAGACAGACACCCACTCAACAACCACAACACAGCACAAATCACAGACAAATATCGAACCTACACAGTGTGCCCCTCAACCTAAGCCCCTAAGGCTAACCATCTTGCCCAATACAGTAATCATAGGTGACGCAATAGTGAGGCACACAGATGTCCCACTCACTGGGCTGAATATGGCGAAGGTAACAGTCAGCTGTGTATCACATGCAGCGTCCAACACATAGCACACCCAGTCATATCACTCCACAACTACAAGTATCATTCTGTCATTGTCCATGTGTGTGTGAATGACCTGATATGCACCTCCCTGGACTACATGACAAGATACATGGTTGCGCTCTTGGATTATGTGGTCCAGGCAGGTGTGACAATAGCCCTGAGCAGTATACTACCATCATCCAGAATGATACTGCAGTACTAACAACAAAAGATTGACTTCAACATTGGCTTAAGTGTTTTGTGTCATTCTCAGGGGATCCAGTATCTGTCTGCTTGGGATAACATGATTGACAGACCTTGATGCCTTGCCAAAGATGGCCTGCATCTGTCACCCCTGGGTTTCCAAGTATTGGCTAAGTCTCTTGCCACCCCTATAGTGCCTTTTTAGGCAGTTTTCCAAATCAAATTACCACCATAACAGCTAGAAATAAATGCAGTCTGAGGGTCATGCTGCTCAACACTAGACATCTAAATCTCATGATGCAGTCACTCAAAGAACTCCTCAAAATGGAGAACACTGACATTTGTGCTGTAAAGGAGACCTGGTTTACAGCAGCAGACAGCAGCCCTGTGCTAACAGGCTATGATGCATTCCACACTTGTCAGCTGCAAAACATGGACCACAGCTCCACAGGTGTTGGTGTCTCCATATTCATAATGGATATGCACACCTCCAGACTAGTATCCCAGCATAATGCATCTGAGATACTTCAGGTACAACTGATAGTGGGTAATAGTGCAATCCAGGTCATAGCCTGCTCTAGGTCCCCATCCATGTCTCTAGACTGTCAATCCACATTCCTCAACACCCTGGCATCTATCAAGGTCCAACCCAACACTTTCATAGTAGGAGACTTCAACTACCCCTATCAACTGGGAGAAGTAGTGAAGCACCAATGCACTGGCCCAATACTTCCTGGAATTTTTCAGCTTTAATGCCCTGGACCAGCTCATACTGACCCCAAGTAGAGGAAGCAACAACCTTGACCTGTGTTGATTGCGTACATACAGGACCCGTTGCTCAACAAATGTAGTCAATCCCTAACTGGTCAGATCCAAACATAATGTAATCACCATGGAAATCTACATCTCACCCACACCCCACACAAAGGTAACCACCTTGAAAAACTTCTACAAAGCCGACTTTGGACTCATAAAAACAGAGGTGGCTGACTTCACAGCACACATGCCAATGGAAAATAGCTGCATGACTGTCGAATCATACACAAATGCACTGCACAAACATGCACATAAATGCATGGTACTAACCATAGCCAACAGAACCAAGATGCCTTCCTCCAAATACTGGAAGCCAATGTGGTGGTCCCTTGCTGTTAATAAACTGTACAACAAGAGGAAGACACTGTTGTAGAAAAAGGTGGAGTCCCAAGACTGGAAACCCCCATATTAGCCTCAACAACAACTGGAGATCCCTCATGAAATCATCTACAGCTGGCTATGAAGCTAGAATTGCAGCAAACACTGAGAACAATCACAAAAGCCTTTCATAGTTATATCAACAACCTCCACAGCAATACCCAGAAGTGCTCTGAGTTACTGTACAATGCTAACTCCTATACTGAGCCAACAGATATTGGCAATAGTCTTGCCAACACATTCAGTGCCAACTTTAACCCCCCCCAAGGGAACAATCACAATGGCAGAAGAATTCCAGGCACCCAGCATTACTGCAGCCCAGGTTAAACCTGCATTGTCCACAGGCAAGAATACAGCTTCCATGGGACCCAAAAATATCCCTGGCTGTGTTCTACATGAACTACAAAGAGACCTGGCACCACATCTGTGTGCCCTGTTCAGTCACAGCCTCACATCAGGCTTTGTTCTTCCAAAATGGCACACTGCTACAGTCATCCCTCTCCATAAAGAGGTAGCAACTACAGACTCTGAGGATTATTGACTCATTAGCCTGATGAGTCTGATATGTACAACTATGGAGCGTATCATCAGGGACCTGATCAACAAAGATGTAGGTAATCTCCTAACTCTGGACCCTGCACAGTTTGGCTTTGTGAATAGGAGATTATGCCTGCTCAACCTGGTTGACTTCTTTGAGTCAGTCACCAGGGCTGTGTATGAAGGTAAGGCACTGCATACAGCCTACCTCAATCTGGCCAAGGCATTTGATACCATTCCTCAGTCAGGAATTATTGATGAATCCACCAAACTAGGAATCAACCCCAATATTACTAGGTGGGTTGCAAATTGACTCACAGAACACACAATGTAACAGTAGCAAACTCCAAGCCAGACTGGGAAGCAGTCACAAGGGAGTCCCACAGGGATCAGTCCTGGGTACTCTCCTGTCCAGCATCTACATCTCAAGAGTCCAGCCCAACACAGAGGAATGCTGGCTGACCAAGTTCACAGAGGACTGCAAGCTGGGAGCCATCATTAACTCCACAAGTGATGTAGACATCCTACAGAAAGGCCTCACTGAGACCAATGACTGGTGTGGGCACCATGGCCTGAAGCTTAACACCACAAAATGCATCATCATCCCCTTTGGTAAAACACTCAGTTCCCACTAAGTACCACATTGATGGGAGCCCAGTGAACACTGTAAGTGTTATAAGAGATCTGGGGACATGGGTTGATGGCAACTTCACCTTCAACCACCACATTGCCACTGTGGTCAGGAAGTCCTTCTGTGTGTCACATCTCATCACCAAGGGTTTTGCAGTCAGGAAGACAGAGGTAATCATCTCTGTCTACTCTTCCCTCATTAGACCACTCATCAAGTATTATGGCCCATTTGGCATGTACCTCACTAGACACCTGCAACAGATGGAGAGGCCACAGAAGTACCTCACAAACTCACAAAGAGGATCCTAGGCATTAAAGACATGCCCTACACAGGCAGACTCAGAAGACTCCAGCTATTCTCTGTGCCATATCACCTACTTAGAGGCAATCTGTGCTTGACTTACAAAGCCATGTCTGACCCAGCTCCTTTAGAAATGCTACATCTAAAGACATCCCATTCCCTCCACACCTCACACTGCAGAGACTTCTACCTCATTACCACAATCAACACAACATGCTTGTGGGACAGGTCCCTCACCCAGAGACTGCACATGCCCTGGAATAGACTTCACATACATAGAATACCTAGCTGAACCTGTTCCAGAGAAAACTTGATGAGTGGATGGGTAATAGAAAGTTCACCCCAGGGATCACTCCAGTGGCTCTACTTGATACAGGCACTGGGAACTAACATCGGGTGGCACAATGGCAGGGCCCTTCTATGGGCTA
The DNA here is from genome assembly GCF_019279795.1 of Protopterus annectens. Classification (NCBI taxonomy): domain Eukaryota; kingdom Metazoa; phylum Chordata; order Ceratodontiformes; family Protopteridae; genus Protopterus; species Protopterus annectens. Next base: position 897,960,134 of record NC_056744.1, on the reverse strand, counting down.
GGCTTGTAAAGGCACCAGGCCCATTAGCCTACTATACACCTATGAACCTATAAGGGGAATGACATCAGCAGGACTGATAAGGTAGGGCAGTGGGTGGGAAACTTAACAAAATACTTTGTTCTACAAACATACACACTTAAGCACATACTTATACACACACACATTTGCCAGATCTGAGAGTAGAACCCCTGCCTATATAGTTATTTTTACTATAGTGTTACACAGTTATTGCATGCTCTACAGAGCTTACTGGGCTGACAGCTGGCCAAAGGTGATGATATGGGGAATGACATCAGCAGGACTGATAAAGTAGGGCAGTGGGTGGGACACATATCAAAATACTTCTGCTTACAAACATACACACTTACACACCCACTTGTTGGATCTGAGAGTAGAACCCCTGCCCATGTAGTTACTTGTACTATAGTGTTAGGCAGGTATTGCATGCATTACTGAGTTTACTGGGCTAATAACTGGCCATAGTTGCTGATAAAGGGAATGACATCAGCAAGACTGATAAAGTGGGACAGTGGGAAGTGTTGTGGTAGGAATGGCGTAAAACTGTTTCACCTACAAACAAACACACAACTGACACACACACACACAGCTCCCAGTATTGAGTTTAGAACCCCTACCTATCTAGTTACTTGTACTATAGTGTTACGCAGTTATCGCACGTGCTACAGAGCTTATAAGGGTAGTAGGTGTCCGATGGTACTTCTAAGGTGAATGACAGCAGCAGATCTTGTGAAGTAGGGCAATGTGAAGTGTACTGAGTGTGAACAGTCTGCTAATACTTAGACCTACAGACACACACACACACACACACACACACACACACACACACACACACACACACACACACACACACACACACACACACACACACACACACACGTGATGTGATATTAAAACCCCAACCTCAGTACTGTTGTACAATGGGGCTCACCTTTTATACTTGCATGTGCGACTGTTTAAAACCAGTATGCCATGTCCACAGCAGGACATCAGTGTATGCCATTCAGGGTGTCCGTGTGTGTGACTCACTCTGTCCCCCTGTGTCTCTCTATCTATCACTGTCTATCTCTCACTTCTCCGCATCTATGTGTGTGTGTGTGTGTGTGTGTGTGTGTGTGTGTGTGTGTGTGTGTGTGTGTGTGTGTGTATGCTTGACATATAGCGTTATCAGTCGGCCATATATGTATGCCTGTGTGTCACACACAAAAGATGCAGATATATCACATATGGGCCACCTACAGCTAGCTCTGGGTAATCCTGTCTGATGTGTGTGTGTGTGTGTGTGTGTGTGTGTGTGTGTGTGTGTGTGTGTGTGTGTGTGTGTGTGTGTGTGTGTGTGTAGGGACAGTTAAGGTATACATAGCTGTCTGTATGCACAGATATATATGCACAATATAGTCATATAGACAAATGTGGGTTCCAACATGTCCTGTGATTTTCTAAGTGTAGGAGCATGCCCAGTGTGACCTTGTATAATTAAAGTGGGACTCCATTCCAGAGATAAGTGTAATCTGGTTCAGGGTTTTGTGTGCTACAGACATACCTCTCAGGAGTACACAGGACTTTTCTTGGGGTAATGGTTTGTTTTAGCAGACATTTTCTGACATACCTGTAGTCTGACAGTGCAATGCATTGTGTCATTACCTAGTGCCAGACATCCTGAAATCATCACAGTGCTTTACTAGAGGAATACTAAACATATGATGCGTAGACTGATATTATGATGCCAACTATGTACATTCTTGCCCAACAAGGCCAGTTGGGAGGTGTGCCTACATTCAGTTGAGTGATGACACTGTGTAAACAGTCCAGCAACTTGGTGATATACTGTCTGGGGATGTTCTGCTTGTGTGGTATCTGTGTAACCTGAGATGTGATATCCTGGTGTGGCCATACCTCTCAACTGTACATTTTTTGGCAGATTGTCTGGGTGTTTGCCTAGAGGTTTTGTCCAGTCTGCGTAAATGTGTGTTTTTATGGCACGTTATTTCAATATAATTGAAGAGTGATGTTACAAAATAATGACAGACATTACTGTTTCAGACTACATAACCCTTAGACAATTCCCGCTACTGCAAACCTCTCACCCTACCAACTTTTATAGTATGTCAGGGCACTATTTACAACACATGCCCATCATTGTGCCTTTGTTCCACTTTTACTTCTGCCCTTTTTCAGAAGTATTGCTGTCAGAGGTTTGGCATTATGGGCATGGGTACAGACTGCATTCTACTGTGCAGGCATGTCCATTATATGCAAAAGCAGACATAATACAAGGAAAAAAAGCCATATTGACAATGACCACTGGCAACAGTACCAAGAAGCAGGATTATTCACAAAAGCCCTAGCACCTCAGCTACACAGCCTTCAAGAAGTCCATTATTTGTGTAGTATATTTCACATAGCAGTGTGACTTCCAGGTATGCTAGTGGCAGAGCAGTATGTGTCGCTGACATGCATAATAGTTGGCACTGCAGTTATCTGCACATGGCCCTGTGACAGACAGCCTGTACCTAGGGCAGTACAAGTTGACAGCCAGGAGAACATGCTGGCCAGATCCTGACAGTATTGACCACACATGGACATAGCTCATTGACCCCCGCATATTGTGGACATGCAACATGTTTTCATGTGTATTGGGACAGCCCTACCAATCTGTGTTATGCTGCTATTTCCCTGCAAACATACATGTTACTGCATTTCTGTGGGTATATGGGGTCACACCTGTCAACGGTAGACATTTGCATAGACTGTGCTGATATTTGCTTTACATTTTGGTTCCATGTCCCATACTATTGTGCCCTGTCTTGGAGTCTACAGGCATATCAGTAAAGACCACAGGTGAGATTGTAATGGCATACATTTGAGTGTCAGACTTCTTACCCTTTAGAGTCTTACTGCAACTGTGATCCCTGCTGTGCTATCATTGTGTGGGTCTGTAGGGAGGTGATTCAACATTAGTGCCATTTTTGGAGCTTTGCAAGACATTTATCTCTGATTTTCTACAGCTGACTTGCTATGTGGGTCTGAGGGGGGGGGGGCATGGGACCCCACACTGATACCCATTGCTGTGAGCTATGACCCCCCCCCCAGTTAGTTGGCCCCACACATATACTGCAGTAGAATTTGCCACCTTGGGTACTACTGTATATTGTTGGGAGACCAGTATTGGGCAGAGATTTCCTGGTGTCCCACATAGCTGTCAGTTATCTGCTGCTATCCCAGTAAGCCACCCCCTTCCCTTGTATGCATGCAACAATGCCATACATATGCTAACAGAACATACTGATACATTAATTTACTGTTAAGATGACTGACTTACCTTGTACCTGGGGCAGTTGTGTGGATGGTGCTTGAGGGCTGCCTATGTTGGATGCACACAGTACATTGCCTATACATGGTAAGTTACAAGTAGTGTGATGTGTGCGTCATCCCTTTTTACTGTGTGTGCGAGTAGAGAGAGGTGTTAGTTCCCGGGTGCCTACAGTGTCAGCGTGTGTGCTATACATTGACTCTTTGCCAAGGCAAGGCCATACTGGGCATGCCTCCATTTGAGTACAGGAGCTGGCTCAGGGGGTTCCTCATCTGAGTCCCTCTGTGCCTGTGGGGACCTTGGCAATGGTGGGGGGCTGTGTGACCCTTTCTCATCCTGTTCCTGCTGCAGCTGTTTCTGCAGGATCATATTGTGTAGCATGGCACATACTATGAACATGTGTGCGCATGTGACTGGAGAGTACTGCAAGGCTCCACCAGGTATGTCCAGGCAGTGGACCTGTGACTTGAGCATCCCAAACACACACTCTATAATGATCCTGGTTTGTGCATGTGCCTCATTATGGCATTCTTGCATGGGTGTGTGTGCATTTTTGATGGGTGTCATCATCAACGGCTCCAGTGCATAGCCAGCATCCCCCACCAGATAGCCATACGGGAAGTCCTCCCTAGCAAATCCCTGATACAGCTGTGAGGAATGCCAGATGTGGGAGTCATGATAGCTTCCAGGGCTGTCAGCACACACATTCATGATAATGCCCTGGGCATTGCACATGACCCGGCAGTTGATGGAGTGGAAGCTCTTGCAGTTTATGTAGACCCTACCCTGCTCACCTGGTGGTGCTTTGATGTGGATATGCGTGCAGTCTATGGTGCCCAGTACCTCCGGGTATTCAGCTACACAGTAGAAGACACGCATATTGCTGGTCAATTCCTCATGGGTGTGGGGGAAGTATATATGGTTACTAGCATTTGGTAGCATGGCATCTAGGAACTGGTGGAGTACTCTAGATGCAGATGTCTGTGACACCCCCATGATGTGCCCAGTAGGTCTTTGGAAAGTACTTGTAGCTAGTATTCTTAAAGCTACACATACCTTAGTATCCAGTGGGATGGGTTCCCCTCTGTTCGTTCTGTGTATGAGGCGAGGCCGGCACAGCTCCACAATTTGATGCAGAAATTCCCTGTCCATCCTGTAGCACTCTACTATCACCTGTGAGTAGTAGCTGAGTACATTTTCGCACTTTACACAGTTCCTGCACGGTTACCTGCCTGCATCCCAGATTGCTAATTCATCTCATTTGCAAGGTTTTCACCAGCAAATGAGGTAATTATCATCATCCATGGGTTTCCGTGCAGGAACAGTATAGGCACGCTTGTGCACATCAAAACAGCATGTTCCTGGATCACTCGGTGGCCATATTCCGTGCAGGAGTAGCTACACTGCTCCTGCATGGAAAAAAACCTTCATGAATCCTGGGGCTCATCATCCATTGCGCACAGTCAAAGAAGTCACAGCCTTGATGCCAAATGCCACTGTTTTTTCTGTCTTAGATGCAAAGAGTTCATTTTGGCAAATTCAGCTTGACAAAAAATCCTTATTGCTAACTACTTTCAGTATTCCATTTATCAGGTACAGATTTTTGAGAATGCCATTTGGGATAAATTCTGCAAGTGAAATCTTTCAGCATGCAATGGAGCAATTTTTTTCTGGGTATCCTTGTGCTGTTATAGTAGACAACATACTAGTAGGAGGTCATGGTGAAGCAGAGCATGACAGAGACCTCAGAAAAGTTCTGGAAAGATCATGTCAAGTAAATCTTAAGCTTAATCCACAGAAATGCAAATTCAGGCTACAAGAGGTTAGTTTTGTCAGTCATTTATTCACTAGTTCAGGCCTATGACCAGACCCTTCAAAGCAAACAGCCATTCTCGAGATGCCAGCTCCAGACAATGTTAAAGCCCTGCAACGTTTTCGTATATCCTGGTCTTGGTTAGAAAAACACCAAAGAGTATTTGATGTCCTGAAACAGAGAATTGCTAGTCTACCAACTCTCAGATGCTACGATGTTCACAAGCCAGTTACTCTTTCATGAGATGCTTCAAAATTTGGTGTTGGTGTAGTCATTCTACAAGAGGATCAACCTGTTACCTATGCATCGAGAACGTTTACCCAAACTTAAATGCAGTATGCTCAGATCGAGAAAGAGCTTTTTGCAATTGTGTTTGTATGTTTGAAGTTCCAGGATTATGTTTATGGTAGACCTATCTGATTGAAACAGATCATGAACCTCCAGTCACTGTCTTGAGACAGCCTATGCATTCAGCTCCAGCCATATTGCAACATATGATGTTGAGACTGCAGAAGTATAATTTCACTCTTGTCTACATGAAAGGCAGACTTCTTTGTCTTGCTGATACATTATCCAGATCGCCCAGAAACACCACTGAACAGCATGAGAATGAGAACCTTGATTTTGAAGTTATGGAAGTGAGACATTTTTCTTCCACGTCTTGATGAATTATGAGATCACACAGCCACAGATCCAGTTTTACAAAGGCTCACCCTCTTTATTAATCAGGGATGGCTGTCAAAGAAATCCAGTTTACCTCAAGAAGTGCAACCTTATTTTCCATATAGTGATGAGATTTTGTCTGACAATGGTATCAGTATGAAAGGTCCTAAAGTAATTGTTCCAAAATCTTTTTAACAAGAGTACATTACTATCTTGCATCATGGTCACCCAAGAACCGACCCTACCAAAAAAAGGGCAAGAGGTCTAGTATTTTGGCCTTCTATGTCACAAGACATTGAGAGAGCACTTTTATTTTGTTACATTTCTAATAGTACACAGCCACAGCAACAGAAAGAACCACTTCAGCTTAACCAGATTACTGAGCTACCTTGTTCGAAAGTAGCCACTGACATTTTTGAGTGGAATGGTCAACATTATTTGGTGTTAGTAGACTCTTATTCCAATTGGTTCAAGATTGACTTACTTCCCAATCTAGCATCCAGTTCTATCATTATTAAGATGAAACGTCATTTTGCAGTCCATGCTGACAGAGGCAACTGGTGTCAGAGCTGTTGACTGAAACTAAATGCCAAGAAATGTATAATAGTATCCTTTGGGAAGTCATCCATCCCTGGTAACTATCATATTGACAACACACTCCTTAGGTTTGACCCAATAGTCAGGGACTTAGGAACATATATAGATGGTAATCTAGCCTTTGATCATTACATGTCTACAGTGGTGAGGGAATCATTTCATGTTGCACAACTTACAAACACAGGTATGGCATCCAAGTCCAAGGAAGTCATTGTTCATCAGACCTGTCATTGAGTACAATGCCCCCTTTGGTATGTACCTAACCAGGCATATCCAACAACTGGAACGTCCACCGAGGTTCCTCACTAAAAGAATACAGGGCGTAAGTAATATGTCCTATGCAGACCACCTCAAGGCCTTATCCCTGTATTCTGTCTCCTACAGGCTTTTGAGGGAAGATCTATGCCTGGCATACAGAGCATTGTCAGACCCCACTCTGATGAACTTCCTGCATATCCACAAAACAAACAGCACCAGAATTACCCATTCTAAAGACTTAAACCTTGCTTGTGATATAAATAGGACCTGCTGGAGAGATAAATATGTATACCAGAGACTACCCCATCTATGGAAAAGACTCCCTATCAATGTGAAGCAGAGTTCCTCCCTAACCCAATTCAAGTGCAACTTGGACAATTGGATGGGAAACTGGAAATTCATCCCTGGTTTGGCACCTATGTCTCTAATGGACACACGTAACCTGTAAATGATTTATCTCCTAGGCCCATGCTTACACTTATCAAGGATATCAGAACTTGTCAGAGATTTGGGATGCATGGCTAGGCTTAAAAAAGCCCTTGTGGTCATTAGCCTAGTAAACACCTATGAACCTATGGTAGTCCGCACAGTTATTTCTGACAATAGCATGCAGTTTACAAGCCAACAGTTCAAAGGATTTGCCGATGAGTGGGACTTTACTCATGTCTGGAGTAGCCCAGAATATCCACAGTCAAATGGTTTGGCAGAACATGAAGTTCAAAGTGCAAAACAGTTACTAGAGAAGTCAAAATGAGACAATAGTGATATTTTCTTGAATCTCTTGAATCTCAGAAATATTCCTCATGATAAACATCTTGGTTCAACTGCCCAGAGTCTTCTGTTGAGACAAACCAGAACCACATTACCAATCAGTAGTCAAGTTTTGTTGCCATGTGTCAAGAACAGGTCTGTGAAAGCCAGTCTGTTGAAGAAACGCCTAACCCAGAAGTCCTACTATGAGAAGGGCAGCAAACTGTTCAATTCATTAAGAGAAGGAGAAGTGGTAAGGATGCAAATGCCCAAAGGTTATGATTGGATTGGAGTCATAGGTTCATAGGTTGATACTAGGCTATCTGCCCTAGGGCATTTACAAGCCTAGCCAGAGTGTGTTTGGCTTTCGCCACTCTTCTTTGATTAATTGACTGTGCCTCTGTATAGTAGGTCACAGAAGATAGCCCATTTAAGGTTAGTTTACCGTGCCTCTGTCTAGCAGTGACACAGAAGAGATCCCAGGGGTAAATTTACGATCTCCCATCCAAACGTCAAGATATTTACCCAGAAATGAGACTGTACATTGTGGAATCACAAGGAGCAGAGTTTAGGTGGAATCAGAAACACTTGAGACCTGTGTCCGAGCCTACACCACAGCACATAACCTATGAGAAAGACTTTATCTCAGAGTGAGTTGTCCAGTGTTCCATTTCCAGAGGAAGTTTCAGAGAATATTCCCATTTCTTTGACAAATCCAGAAGTTCCTGATATGAATTATTCATCAAAGACTGTCCCTGTTGCTAAATTCAGTTTAGATTGCTATGTTACAAGATATGGTCATATCTCTAAACCCTGTAACAGATACAAGGCAACTTGGACATGAACATTGTGTTTTGTTTCTAATGTCTATAATAATGCATGTCTAACTCTAATATTGTTTTTACTAATAGCAATCTTTTTAAGAGGGAGGATGTAGTTCAGTGTGTGTGTGTATATGTACCTTTAAGAAGCTATCCAAGGGCTTGCACAAGTGTATAAATACTGAGCATGTGCAAGCTAGACTGCCATTTTGTAGTAAGCTGTTGAGATGTGTAAGCATGTATGTATGCAAGGTCTGTCTGTTAACTAGTTTGTTTATATTTTATGATGCGGCTATCCATCTTAATGTGTTTCTATGTATTAAAGCATTTAAATGAAATGCCCAGCCTGCTTGTCTTCTATGTTAGTGAGAGAAGAGCGACATAAGGAATACAAACAGTATGCCTATACATGGTTGTAATGTTTTTAATTGCCATCAAAAAGTTATTATGATCATACAAGGTGGCATCATTTTATCTGATTAGTAAGGTATGCAAGATGTGCGAGATAAACCTGTTTATGCAGGGCAGTGGTCAACACATTATTAACCAAAGGTTTAAGTGAAATGTTTTGTTTAATTTGAACTACGTTAATAACGTGAATATTTTTCACTGCTAACAGTGGTGGGGAAAACCTTGTAAAGGAAGGACTCGTGCTCTTTATTGTGAGAGGATTATTGGAGAAGGGGTTTCTGAGTATCCTGGGCCCTTTCCTGTTTTTTTTTTCTTTCTCTTTTTTTCTGCCTGTAAATAAGTATTTCTGCATCTGGTAACACTTTAATAGGTTGAATAAGTTTCTATATTAATGACAGCAGGAATTAAATACACTTGCAAATTAATTTGTCAGTGTATATGGGAAAGTTGTAAACAGTTTTTGTGTGATTGACTGATGCTGCTTTTTGTTATACTTTGTATTCCTGTGAATGTGCATGTGTGTGCGCGTGTACGTGGTGTGTGTGTATGTGTGTGTGTGTGTGTGTGTGTGTGTGTGTGTGTGTGTGTGTGTGTGTGTGTGTGTGTGTGTGTGTGCACGTGTATGTGTGTGTGTTGAGGTTGTGGTTTGATATTGCATATAACCACAGCATGACTTCTTTGCAGAATTTTGAAACTGCTAAGGTGTCCATTTTTGGTTGGAGTCTGGTCAAACCTAGAGAGATGTATGATATGGCAGCTATTTGTAATGATAGAAATATGATTGTATAGTTATTTCTTTTTGCAGATTGACTGCATACAGAAAGGGAATTTTGTGGTATGTGGACCTCTGCTGAAAAGGGTATTTTTCCGAGTTGGTCTTTCCCTGGCAAAAATGCATAAATAAACATAGCATGATTTTTGTTGGGTTTTGGAAGTGAAAAAAACTCATGTGCAGCTATGTTATAGTCCACACAAAGTATTGGTTAGTATATGGTTGAGAACCATAGTCCTAAATGTTTGATGAGCTAACCACACATTATTTTGTCCCCATATACTTCAAGGATTAACTACTCATTGGTTCATCCCAACATGCCTCAAGGTTCACTAGATTGGTATCCCAAGATGTAGTATGGATGATCTGATTGTTCAAGGTTGAGACAATGTGGTGGGTTCATGGAGAAGTTGTATGCAGTATGCCAGGGAATGACAAGCTTAGAGTTAGAGATGGATGGAAATGTCTAGGCTTAATACAAAGCCCGGACAAGGCAGCATGGTCAATTAAAGGGAGATACTGCACTGAGATAACCAGGCAAAGAGCATTCTTTCAGGGAACATAACTGAGTTGGGTAATCCCCTCATGAGGGATAAAGTGATGACCTTGGTCAGGAAACAAGGCATGCCTGTGGTACTATTGATGATAACCATTTGTTTTCCAAAGAACATTTAAAATGATTGAAATTTGGTTATGACAAAGACACAGCAACCTTGACCTTTACAGATATTAGTAGATAATATAGTTCAGGGTCTTTCATTTCTGCAGCCAGCAAACAAGGGTTATGAGATGGAGAGATCTGGTAAGAGAGACTATTGGACATCTGGGTAAAAATCCTAATATCCATCTCCAGACTTTGAAGCAGGATAGGCCTACCAAACTATGGAAGGAAAAAGCAAGGCACAGAGTTTACTTCTAGAGAAATTTAAAAAAGAGAGATTGAGGGGATGGCTAATACCCATAATGGTCTCTTTGCCTAGAATGGAGATTGTGAAACATCTTAGGGACTGGCTGGTTAGACATCCAGAGTTAAAACTTTGGTCTCAGCTTTCTGAAGTGGAAACATTTGTTATGTGGCCAAGGTTTAAACAACAACTTGACTTGCAAGACATAGATTACTTGATTTGAGGGGGATTACAGGAGCTGCAGAACAAAATCAGAGTTGAAATCCAGGGTCAGCTCAACGTGCAGCTTGGAGGAAATTCCCATCTGAGTTGCCCTCACCAGCTGCTTTCTTTGATAGGCAGACTAGTAGGTTGCATGGATTCATAAATATGATAGGAGAGACAGTAAGGAAGAAATTTCAAGAGGGCTGTGAGAAAGCAATAGGGAGAAGACTGCAGAAGACTTACTTGCAAAAGGTTTATATGTCTCCAAGGCTTGCCACCTGTTTAATGAAGTTTCACATGTTTGCATGGACATATCACAGTGGCACAGCAGATAGATTTGTCACATTACAGCAAGAGGTTCTCTGGTTCAAATTTTGGCTGGGGTGTCTTCTCTGCAGAGCCTCCATGTCCTCCCTGTCTTCATGTGGATTTTCTTTGGATGCTGCAGTCTCCTCTCACATTTCAAATGCATTCAAAGTTCAATAGGTGGACTGGGCACCTTAAATTGGTCATAGGTGTAAGCAGACATGCATTTGCAAGGCATGGAAGAACAACTGTGGCAGGGCTGGCCCCCTGTTGGTGTGAACATTGGCTGTAACTGATTGTCACTGTTGATGTGGCACCCTGACCCCAAGTGCAAAAAATGGGAAATGGGGTTGTGGATGGATGGATGGATGGATGGATGGATTTACATGAATATTTCTATATACTAAGCAGACTTCAGACTGTGTATCTGGATAACTCAGGACAGTACTGGAGATCCTTAACAGATATGAGGGGAATGTTTCAGGCTTCAAACATTTAGGGATGATTTGTGTATAATGATTGAGGAGTTATGAACGGGCAAGGGTGACTCCCCCTTGGCATTTCTGCTAGGGACTCCAGAAGGTGACAGTTGAGCTTAACATGAATGTGCATTACTAGCTGTGATATTACTTCTTGTAAAATAACTAGGAAATGGTAGACTGATGACCCTCCTCATATTCAGAAATTGACAGTTTTGGTGGCACATCTGACATTGGTGGAAACGCTGGCCATGGGAGACAATAGATATCAGAATTATATGTACAAATGGCTTCTCTGTCTGCATGGCGGTTGAATAAAAGGGTGTTGACAGGCTAGCTTGCTTTAAGATTATTGATATAAGGGGGATTCCCCACATTGGCTCAGGTGAGGACCTTGTAGAGTAAGAGATGACCCAGAGACATGAGGAGGAGTCGTGGCTATTATGAATAATGAAGTTACTTAGACATTATAAGAAATATGGGAACAATTAGTTTCTTGACTTGGTACCTGTATGAATAGCCTGCACATATTTCTCTTTTCTGTAAGTTTTGAGTCTCTGCCTTTTCTGTTCTCATATAGGAAGTATTATTTAGAAAAGACCTGTTCATTGTTTCAATAAAGAATGATTCAAGATACAATTGAGAATATGTGTTCTGATTGCTGTGTAACTTAATCATAACATAGAACAAAAACAGTTTGCATAACTTACACACATCACTTTGTGGATGTACCCCATGAGCTTTATTTGTCTGTTAACATAGTTTATTTTGAATCCAATGAAAAGTATGGCAACTGTTCTTCTACTGGTTATGTATTCTATTTTACTGTTCTGGGAAAGGCTGGAATATATGGTTCGACGATTGTGTAATTTAACAACAAACAATGTAAGGAACTTTAAGTGAGGCATGTCTCAAAGTTTTGGTTTTGATTTTCATGAAATCAAGTTTTATATTCTGCATAAAGCAGGGTAAACACTTTTGTCCAATTATCTTTACCAGTTTACAACAGAAAATGTGATGCCCCTTGCTGAAATTATCAGCAGTATCAGGATTAATAAAGGTGTGACTTCATTTTCTTTTGTCAATTTTTGGTTATTTTATTAATCCAATATAATGTCTTCTAGTGAGCTCCTCTTTTACTTCTGTAAAGTATTAGCAACCCTGTATGCTGACTGAGAAATCTTTTATTTCCAGCATGACTTCTAAGTCTGAAACTAGCAAGACAGACTAGGACAGAAGAGGAAATGAAAAAAATAAGTTGTGTCTTTCGGCTTTTCCCGGTTAGGGGTCGCCACAGCGGAACTCCGGTCCGCTAATGATTGGCAGTTGATTTTTACGTGAAAAAAGAAGTAATAATGTAAATATATTTTATACTTTCCACCTAATGATGGTTGAAAGATACCTCCAGTAACCTACTCTAAGTTGTAAAAGCTTTTCAGTTTCTATATTGTAAATTGTTTATTTTCAGCTATACAAGATTGTAACATTTGTATATATTTGTACACTAGTCTGCTGTATTTCTAAGTTTCCTTCATTTTTTACTAGTCCATAGTAATTGTATAATTGTAACCAAATACCTTATTGTAACCTTGCTACTTGTTTTTGAAGTTTTTCTCCCCAGGACTTCATTGAAAACGGGTTCTTTTTGCCCAATGGACTATCCTGGTAAACCAACTGCAAATAAATAAATAAATAAATAATTAATGGCTTTGAAGTCTCCTCTGTGGTTTAATTTTATCTGTTAGGCATTTACTAGTGGTCAGTGACTCATGGTGTATTCCAATGTGTTGGTAACATGCAGTTAAGTACTTTCTAGAAGTAGCTAGCATAATAAATACTAAAATAAAGTGATGCAAATACTGGCTTTGACAAATATTATCAATATATAAATGGATGATATTATGAATGGAACTTTCAGCATGGTTTACTTTGAGTATGTGGTAAATGATAGATCCATATAACATGGACTTGCATATCCTACAGTAAATGTCAAAAATGCTGAAACTCAATAGAAAATAAAAAAACAAAAACAGTGCAATATGTCTTTGTGCCCCTGCACCCCTTACAGGGCTGCTAAGTAGATTTACTAACTCTCAGGTAGCACTTACTTTAGGGCAGACAAAATACTTGGTTTCCCAGTAAAAAACAGGCATTTTCCACATTCTCAAGGAGTACACCATAGAGCTGGTATATTTAGTTAGAAGGGGTGTAGGAAACAGCACCTCTCTCATTTGGGAGAGGTAAAATATAATTGATTCATTTTCTGTGGGATTCCAACAGAACAGAACTTCATTTATTGTGGTGTCTATCACCTGCACAACCCTGAAGTACATTTCAAAGCACAAATACATTAGAAACCAGGAGTGAAGTCCACAGCACATCACGTTAGCGTCTGTGACAGGCTATGCAATCCAATTCCCTGTGATACCATTAATTTCCCTGCTATGACAATTAAGACGCAATAGTTTGTTGATGATTGCAATATACACACTCTCTGATGTCACACTATGCATTCCAGAGATAATGGTTTAGAGGTTATGGGGGTCCAAAACATGACATTCTAATGGAGCTTATTTGAGATGTGAGGCGTAGAAGTCTTACAAATGGTGGCCTCTATAGGTTCATAGACTGTTACTAGGCTAATGACCTGGGGGTCCTTTCTAAGCCTAGCCAAGTCTTTTTGAAAGAATAATGACGTCCTACATCCAAATAGGACATTAAGTGCCAGGCATTTATAACCTACTTCTGTCCATAAGGGACATGGGTGCCAGGCCTGGTGTAAATTTCCTATTCCCCATCCACTTGTGTGGGTTGTGCTTAAACTGGGTAATTGACAAACTCAGCTTTACATGGATGGGAACCCTGTTTCACAGGGCGGACAGTCTGTGGGACACATATTTGTCTCTCCAACATGTTCTGTTTAAGTCACAGACAAAATTCAGGCCTGGTACTCTTTGACTTTGAATATGTAGAAGATTCATAAGTGTGGGGTTTGCTGATGCCTTGTAATCCAAGCATAGATCACCCATTAACAATCTATAGGAGACTGAGTAGAGGGAAAGGGCTTTAAGGCACTCTTTATAAGACAGGTTTGTTATGCCTTGTATTCTTTTTGTAAGGGTCCTTTGAGGTCGATCTTGCTGTATGCCTGGTCAGGTACATCCCAATGGGAGCATTGTACTCTGTGACTGGTCTGATAAGGGCAGAGTAGAGAGGGATAATGACCTCTTTGGACCTAGATGCCATGCCCTTTCTTATAAGTTGTACAACATAAAAGGACTTCCTCACCACTGTGGTCACATCATGGTTGAAGGTAAGGCTACTGGCTACGTGTGCCCCAGATCCCTGACCACTGGGTCTACTCTTAGGGGTGTATTACCAACATGGTAATTAGCCAGAATGGTTAATTTCCCAAAGGGTACAATTAAGCATTTTTTAGCATTGAGTTTAAGACCATGTCTTTGGCCACATTTGTTAGTCAGAGATAGATCTTCTTGAAGAATACTAGTGTCTGCAGGGGAGTAGATGACAACCCCCAGCTTGCAATCATCTGCAAACTCAGTCAGCCATAAACCTTCAGCATTTGCTTCCATTTCAGTGAAATGGATCCCAAAAACGAGGAGGCCCAGAGCCAAGCCCTGGAGACTTTGCTAGTGTCAGGCATCTTAATGAGGTAGCCTCACCCATTTTGACCTGCTGGGTCCTATCAGTGAGCCAGTTGGCTATCCAGTGAGTTTGTCTATAATGCCTGAGTGGGGCATTGTACCAAAATCCTTGATCAGGTCAAGGTAAGCTGTGTGCACAGTCTTACCTTCATCCAATGCTTTGGTGACCCTCTCAAAAAAGTTCACCAGATTTAATAGGCATGACCTTCCTTTAACAAAGCTGAACTGTGATCAGTCCAGCATTTACGGGCTGTGTATGTCCTTATTTATCATGTCCATGATGATTCTTTCCATGGCTTTACACATGAGGTTGGTAAGACTTATAGGCCTGTAGTTACCCGTATCAGTGGTTGGACCTCCTTTGTACAGGGTAATGGCTATATCCATCTTCCATTCCTTGGGCACAAAACCTGACTGAATGCTCCAGTTGAAAAGTGATTCCAAGTGGACCAGAGAGATCATGTTTCATGCTATTTCTGAAACATCCCAGGATATTATCAGGGTCCATCGATGCAGTCTTTTTGGCCTTGGAAAGTACATTAGTGACCTGTTCTCTAGTAATGGTTGGAAGGATTGTGTTATGCAGTATTTTCTTTGGACTATCAGGGGGTGGGGGGGGGGGGGGATTTGAGCTGACGCTGTCAGCCAAAACGTTGGCAATGGCCTCCATTCAGTGTGGGTGATGCCATTTACAATAAGTTCTACACATTGTTGTATATTTCCTCTGAGGTTATGGATGTAGCCGTAGAAAGCTTTGTGGTTGTTCTTTGCCTGGGAAGCTATTTTTTTCTTCAAATTTAACATTTGAAGTATTAATTAACCCCCTTAGCTACCTGTTTAGATTGGTCAGGGGGATTTCAGTTTGTATGTCTTTGTTCCTCCTACACTTGGCCAAGATTTTTTTTTCTTTTGTTGTATAACTGATTGATATTGTGATTCCATTAGGGTGGCTTGTCTTTTGAGCTTGTTTTATTCTTAATACTAGTGGGCACAGCTCGCTCTATACAGCTATCAATATGGCTGTACAGAGATTTTGTAAATAGCTCAGTGTATTCTATAGTGGTTACTGACTGGGTTTGGGGGTGCTTGGAATTTAGCCAAGGTGTTGCTTAGTAGAGAAAGGCTAGCCTTGGAACACTTCCTAAAGGTTTTTGGTTTCGCTGGATCCCCAGATTTAATTTTTATTTCAAGTAATACTACCTTATGGTCAGATGTGATCAGCGAAGATATTGCACTTATTTATTTATTTGCATTTGTTTACCAGGAAGGTCCACTGGGCCAAAAGGTACCCATTTTCAGTGGAGGCCTGGGGAGAAAAGCTCTACAATGATTTATACAATACATACATTTGATAAAAACTCAATTGGTTAATACAACACATTTTAAACAGTATACAAAGTTTTTAACAAAGTTAGAAGGCAATACATTGGGTGAGGAACATTGCCCCCCCATATTCGCAAGTACAAGGTCAAGGATGTTTGTACCCCTGGTAGAAGAATGGAACAACTGTTCCAGGATGTTAGTATTAACAAAGTTTAGGAATCTCTGGGCTTGTGCATTAGAAGTGGTGTAGAATTCCCAATCTATAGAGGTGTAGTTGAGATCCCCCAGGAATATTGTATTGGGTTGAACAGTGAGGGACTCTAGTACATTGAGATAGGTATGGCTTTCCTGGGACATGGAGGGGGACCTTTATGTTGCAAGGATATGATACAACACCTTGTTTATGGTGAGTTGCACATGTATGACATCCAGTGGGTCATACACTTTAACTAGTGTGGATGTGAGATTAGTCTTAATATAGACTGACACTCCTCTATCTTTAGTTCCCTTCTGTGTAGTAGTTGGTCTAAAGGTGTGAAAGGCATTATAACCTTGCATTGCTGGGTTACTCTCAGTGATTGTAAACCATGCCTCTGTTACTATGCAGATGTCTACAATCCATGGAGAGGAAGACTTGCAGAGAGTGGAATTTCTTGTTAAGACTTCTAACATTGAGCAGTACCAGCTTCAGATATTCCTTCATAGGTTCAGGTAATTTGGTAGGTTTATCAGTTTGGCATTGCCTAAAAAGGCACTATGAGGGTAGAAACGGTCTTTACCAATACCTGAAAGCCTAGAGGGGATAAGTGTAGACAATCCATGGCAAAGCAGCATGGTCTGTCAGCCATGTCTTCCCAGGCCATCAAATATTGTATTCCCTAGACTGAAAGCAGAAGCTAAGCCAGTTGTTAAAATAAATTATTTTCTATTGGTGTGGCATCATCCTTGGAGAAGGTAGTATGCTGCTCAGCGCTAGGGTCTTACCTGCCTGAGACACATAATCAGTAAGTTCGATCATGTCTCACTTCATATAGTCAAAGGAGGTACATCTCAGATCATTAACAGCCACATAGACTATGACAGAGTCATACTGGCACCAGTGGTTCAATGACCTGAGTGCCCATGTAGCTTGATGGGTCCTAGTCCCAGAAAACTAGCTAACCATGACTCTGTCCTTAGTCAGGTGAGGGTGACATCAGTATGCCTCACTATAGTATCACCAATGACCAGGAAATTTGGCTGTGTGCTAGTTTACAGGAAATAATATTTAAGACTGTGGTATATGTGAGCTTCTGTCTACATATGTAGGTAGTATAACATCTTTACATGGTATGTCTAGGTATGTATTTGATATGTCTATGCTTTATGTGGCTGGCAATAGTTATACTATGTCATTTGTTGTCTGCAAGAGTACTGTGAGTTTACTGCAATTAGCCTAAGTCAAATGACAAGATTAGCTCTCTGTGATTCACAAACATATATGATGGTTTTACATACATCTGCACTGTATGCAATCAATGGAAACTGCCTTCAGCAGGATGTATCTTTTCAAAGTTTTGTGCAATATTAAGTCACATGTTATCTGTAACCATTTGCAGCACACAGCTGATTGCAACTCCCTGCAAGTATCTGGACACTACCATTTCAGGGGTATAACCCTGTGTGAAGCTGCAGCTTTCATAAATATGTGATGTCCCCACACTGGGCCAGTAATCAAGGAGTCTGAATCCTCTCCACTGGCAGTGGAGAGGGACGTTCACTTGGAACAAAAATGGATACACTCCATATTTCCAGATGCAGTTCTCTGCATCAAGCATAGTTTCCCTTAAGAGCACACAGGGGATGCAGTCAGTCCAGGGGCTGTTTTTTCTCTACAGATCCACAATAAGACTCCCCACTGGCACAACTTTAGGGTTGGGTCTTCAGCTAGGTGTCCAAGCCAAGTCCTCAAGTGCCCTCTCTGTGAAACCAGTGCATGTCCCTGCTCCAAGCAGCTGACACACACACACTCTTTGAGATTTGATTTTCACACACACACACACACACACACACACACACACACACACACACACACACACACACACACACACACACACACACACAAACACACACCTGTGAAAGGCTGGCACAGATTTACTAGCTATGTCCCCTTCTGCCCAAACTATAAGGTAGTTACACCACCAGCAGACACTCCTAAGTCAGCTACGGTAAGGCTTTTTCAAGGTTACCCAATTATACCGAGTGAAATTAATACTAATACAAATGGTAATGTTGACCAAACAGCCAAGTTTTTAGGAGTGGCCACAGTGTCACATTCAATAGATATAAGTACTCTCAAAGGTTAAAATATTCTCTAAAAGACCAGCCACAATGAAAAGTTTAAATATATTTAATAATAAATAATAAAAGAACATTAAAATAGTAAATATCTATTTGCAATAAACACCAGTGTTTCAATCACAGGAAATATTAAAAATAACACAGATGGACAGATTCACAGAGTTACAGTAAAAACAATACTTAACTAATCTCACTATATTTTCCTGACTGATCTAAAGAATTATTATTCCTTGGTTACTTACTAGATTAAGGCAAGATGAAGTGGGTGAGGGGTCTTTCCTTGTCCGGTTCCAAAAACAGAGTGCTCTGAGACTTCAGTCTCACCTAGTATTAAAATATAATATTTAGTGATGGATTATAGAATGACATCACATGCATCTGGTCATCTGACTTCAGCTTCCCATGCTTCCCTCTTGGTTAGAAGCTGTCAGGATTTAGCACATATGTGTCAATAATGCACACACAGAGCCTTGCTAAGATCTGCTGCAGCTCCTGGGAGTCATAAAACAATTTCAAAGCTCCACCCTTCCAGAGTAGTAATTAGTTCACCCTAGTGACAATGCAGGAAGCTTCCTAGTACAGATTTTTTGTCTCTGGTTGCATTAAGAACTGTAGGATGCAATCTTTATGACCTAAGTCAGGTAATTTAATTTCAAACTAT